>NC_142012.1:3540386-3711636 GCF_049901735.1 Notechis scutatus
GTACCCGAGGGGTGCACCTATATTCCCCAAAGCCCCAAAGGGCAGAACAAGGAGTGAAAGATCATCAAGGAGAGATCCAACTTGGAACTAGAGAAATTTCTGGGCGGCGAGAATCATTCATCCGCGGAACAGCTTATCTCTGGAAGTTGTGGCTGCTCCGTCACTGGAGGCGTCTGTGGAGATGCTCCACCATCCTGGTCCTGGGTGTCCCAAAGGTGCTTTATTTCCAGGAGGCACCTGGACTTCCTGATTTTCCTTTGAAGAGGTTTCGCTTCTCATCCAAGAAGCTTCCTCAGCTCTGATTTCCGCATCATCCAGTCAGAGCGGAGGAAGCTTCTTGGATGAGAAGCAAAACCTCTTCAAAGGAAAAAAAAACTAGAAAGTCCAGCTGCCTCTTGAAAAAAAAGGCACCTTTGGGCCAACCATCCCTGGAGGTTTTCAAGAGGAGGGTGGGCAGGCATTTGCCCAGAGTGGCCGAGGGGCTCCTGCTTGGCAGGGAGGTGCAGTAGAAGACCTCCAAGGAGCCTCTCCACCAATGATCCTCATTAGGTTCTGAGATTTGCCTTAAGGAAAAAACTAACCAAAGTTTTGCCATTTTATTAAAACTGACTTTTACAGCCACTTCCCAGCCGTTGTGGAAAAGATACAAAGCCTGTTCTCATGACTGCCATTTGGGCACAACAAGGCCTGGATGTTGGTAGAAGATGCTCCCAGTTACCCGAGGGGAAATGATCAAATTTATTCATTCCTGAGCCTAACAAGCATTTTACTCATTTATAACACCATGAGGACATAATGTCCTTCAGGGAATGATAACTGATAAACTTTTCTCATCTATCGCCAGCTCCTGTTTATGAGAATCTTCAGACTGCTGTACCCTGAAACTGCGTAGTTGCAATGGAGGGAAACATTTTTTTTTCCAAATAGAAAAACAAATGATGCAAACAAACTCACTAAAACCTCACATTTTAATGATCAGATTATTGTGATGGTTTTAAATTAAAACTAATTTCCAAGTCCAATCCATTCTTTTTTTTTTTTACTACTTGTTAATTGTTCCCCAACTGAATTCCAGCTTATGATTGATTCTCATTTCATCTGTAAACTACTTATAAACAACAATTCACAATTATTTGATCTCTTGATTCAGGATGGCTGCAGGGTTAGAGTTGATTGCAGATTGATTCTAAAACATTAATGTTGTTCAATTAGTTACATTCTGTAATTCCCCGTGAATTACAAGCATTGTTAGTTTTCTCGCATTAGCTTTAGCGCTTGAAACAGGCAGACTGTTTGTAAAATCTTATAACAGCATGAGATGATTTAAAGTATTTTTTCATTGGTGTTTGTTGGCCAATCCAGGGACTTTTCTAATTAAAATTAAATCCTAAAAAAAATAATTCTTGATTTACACAATATTAACCCCATCAGTCTATGCATGTTTTAAATGTTTTCCAAATTCAATTTACTATCATGTAATCCCAGTCTGTTTTGCATTCTGGTTAAAATGCAATAGTAAAACACTTCCGTATTTCTGTTGGAGAAATGTAATACTTAAAGCCTTGGTAACAACTGAAAAAATGTTGAACGATTTTATGATCTTGTTCAATATTGACACAAAAAATGCAGAGTGCTAATATTGGAGCAATATTCCTTGAGAAAAACCATTGCAAATCCTAGCTCCCGTTGAGAGCATCTCCTGAGGATTAGTATTTATCTATGCTGGTGTTTTAAAATATTAAACATTTTTGTCTGTTGATTCAGGCTGGGGGTTTCTTAAATCAGTGTGTGTGTATATATATATAGCTGTGGCCATTGCTTTACAAGTTTGGCTGTTGATAGTTTTCCGTGTGAAGACATTACTGTCTTGCGGTGATTCATTACCTTCCTGCTTAATTATAACTAATTGTATAATAATCAATTGGTTTGATTGGGTTGCTGCTGCTGTGGATGCATTTTATGGTTTTTATATTGTGGATTTTAGCGTTGCAAGCCACCTAGAGTCAACTGTGCATGAGTTAGCGACCGTATACATTTGTTTAATAAATGATAAAGAAATAAATTGGAAACAGATTCTTCATAGACATAAAAACAAAACAAAAACTCCTCCTGTTTCCTTCTCATGCCAACTTGGGATCAGGCCTGAGAAAGGTTCTTATCTCCTTGAGTAACTTTGGATTTCTCACACAGATTCCAGTAGATCATTTAGATGCCTTGCAACCATCTCATAATCACCATTTCAAAAGGGATTGGATTGATGTGCCAGGAATCCAGTGGTCTGAGGCAGGGGTGGGATTCTATCAGTTTGCACCTATTCGCTAGAACCGGTTGTTAACATCCTAAGCAGTTCAGAGAACCGGTTGTTAGAAGAAATTCCTGGGCTAATCCTGTAAGGGAGGCAGGAAGGAAACATTCTGGTGTTGCTTACAGAAACTGCCTCTCCGTTAACCCTTATTACATTCTTGGAGGGACTAGACTTCCTGTCTCAGGAACTGCTCTGGAGTTTTTTTCCCCTCCTTTGCTGGTCCTTTGCTTGTGTGGAGGGACCATTCAAAGTCACAATGGCACTGAAAAAAGTGACCTATGACCATTTTTCACACTTAACGACTGTTGCAGCATCCCCACAGTCATGAGAGGCCAGGTGTGAGGAGATGCGTGCCTCGATGTGAGTGATGTTGAGTTGGCCACGCCCAGCCAATAACATGACCACGCCCACCACCTAAGCCACACCCACAGAACCGGTTGTTAAAACATTTGAATCCCACCCCTGGTCTGAGGGTTAGGGTTGGTACTGCCAGGAGGGCTCATATTTTAATGACTTCAAAAGGCATTTGGATCGAACCCGTGAAGTAAATCACTGCCTGTCTTTTTAGGATGAACTATTTGTTGCAGACCAAGGACTTAGAATAGAATAGAATAATAACTTTATTGTCACTTTGAACGTACAGAGAAACAACACGGTCTAGTTCAGATGTATACATGGACATAGTGAGAAAAACAAGTACTGTGAGTTTTACCAGGCGGATGGCCCAGGGAACGAAGCTCTTACAGAATCTGGCAGTCCGGCTAGAAATACTTGGAAAGCTCCTCCCAGAGGGGAGCAACACAGACAGGCCGTGAAGTGGCCGTGTGGGGTCTCTAACGATGCTTTGGGCTCTGAGCGCATAGCGCTTGTAAGCGGCATCCCGAATGATGGGAATTGAGCTTCCTATAATCTTCTCTGCTGTCCTCACCTCTCTCCGTAGGGGCTTTCTATCTGAGGCGCTGCTGCCACCAAACCAAACAGGGGTGAGGTTTGTGCCTCTGTAAAGAGTGGCCAGGACAGGAGGAGAAAGAGGTGCTCTCCTCACCCGATGCAGGAAATGCAGGTGCTGGTTTGCACGTTTTGCTAAGGATGACTTGTGTGGAGAGGCTAAAGATGATGGGGACTTGCTGAAGAACATGGAGATTCAGACTCAGGAAGACCTTAGTGGTCCTATAGACTGGCTTATTGCTCCTTGTGGGATGGAAAGTCCTGACAACCACGTCCTCTTCATAGCACTTAGACTTATATACCGCTTCCTAGTGTTTTACAGCAGTCTCTCAGCAGTTTACAGAGTCAGCCTCTTGCCTCCAACAGTCTGGCTCCTCATTTTACTCACCTCGGAAGGATGGAAAGCTGAGCCAACCTTGAGCCAGCCAGGATCAAACTCCTGGCATTGGGCAAAGTTAGCCTGCAATACCACGTTCTAACCACTGTGCCTCCATGGTATAATGATAGGAGGAGGCTGCAATCTTGGAAAAATGGTAACGTGTGTCAATGAATTACCCACTCTCCATGCCACAGAGATAAATAATAGATAAATACCAATTCTCCAGGAATTCTACTGGGTGCAACCGTGTCTTAACAAATTGCTTTGTTTTTCAGCATCATTATTGTTATTATTATTTGCAAGTGACTCTTGGAGAAATCTTGGGGCACAATGCATCAAAATGGAGGAAGTAAAATGTTCTCATCTTCAATGGAAAATCCAGGGAGTTTGTGGCCCTGTTGTCATTGCTATCTGGAAACATTCTTGAATGATTGGCAAAGTGATGGCCTCCTGGACACAGGACTCCCAAAATATTTTAACTTCAACTTTCATTGCAATGCATTGCGTTAGTTTACAAAATGAAAGGAGCCCCTGGTCCTTCCACGCACAGCATTGTTTCCCTCCCAGACTGCAAACAGATTTCAATTGGCATTTTAATTGTTGTATTATTGCCAGCTTTTGTGCAATCCGCCCTGAGATACATCTTGTTGTGACAGTTAATCATTACTTTTTTTACAACCATACTATCAGAGTTGCTTTAACGGAAGTTTGAAGAAGGTTGGGTAGATAGTTTTGCCTGCCTGTCATTTACATCTTTTTTAGGGAGAAAATATATTTATAGTGAGTGGAGTAAAAACCCACATGGTAAAAATTAAAGGTTAATAATAGTTTTTATTTTCCTGCAGGTATTTTATTTTGAGCTGCTCCAGTTGTAGTTTCTGTTGCTAGAAATGGACAGGAAACCATTGCGTAGCTGATGTAGCTTGTCTTGCTTGCTTGTCTTTGCAATGTCCATATTATAAAACACATATAATTTGAATGCACTTTGTGGCACAGACTCCTGCTGATACTTCAAGGAACTATAAAAAAACAGGTTAATTTATTTTTCACATGGAAACCACCCTATATGGCTACTACTGCCATTCGTGTGAAAAAAGAGTCACAGCATGTTGAACTTATTTGCAATCTCCCATTTTTGAGATACTGCTCACTATAGCCTTACAATGAATGGTTAGAATAAGAATGATAGAGTTGGAAGGGACCTTGGAGGTCTTCTAGTCCAACCCCCTGCCCAGGCAGGAAACTCTATACCATTTCAGACAAACGGTTGTCTACTTCCAGTGTTGGAGCACTTACAACATCTGAAGGCAAGTTGCTCCACTGAATTGTTCTAACTGTCAGGTTGTAAGTTAAGGACTACAGGTAGCCCTCAACTTACAACAGTTCATTTAGTGACCATTCAAAGTTACGATGACAGTGACCATTTTTCACATTTATGACCATTGTGGCCTCCCCGTGTTGCAACGACCAAGTGATCACGGGATCAAAATTTCAGGCACTTGGCAACTGACTCCTATTTGGTGTCCCGGAGTCACGTGATCATTTTGTGCGGCCTTCTGACCAGCAAAGTCAACGGGGAGGCCACTTAACAACCATGTTACTCACTTAACAACAGCACAGGTTTCTTGTAACAACTGTTACAAGAAAGGCCGTAAAATGGGGCAAAGTTCACTTAACCAATGTCTCACCCGGCAATAGAAATTTGGGGCTCAATTGTGGTCGTAAGTCGAGGACTACCTGCCCTGTGCCAGATTTGATGTCATTTTTAGTGACAGACCTATTTTCGTGGCACAGTGGTTAGAGTGCAGTATTGCAGGCTCCTTCTGCCCACTGTTGACAGTTTGATCCTGACCGGCTCCAGGTTGACTGCACCTTCCCTCCTTCCGAGGTGGGTCAAATGAGGACCCAGATTGTTGGGGGAAAGAGGCTGACTCTGTAAACCGCTTAGAGAGGGCTGGAAAGCACCGTGAAGCGGGATATAAGTCTGAGGGCTATTGCTTGTGTGATATAGGTACTAAAGATCTGTTGAGATACTGAAAATTATAAACCCTACAATGGCGGTCAACCCAACTGGGAATATCCGCAGGATAATTTTATGATGGTCTGAAGGATACAGCCCAGTGTTCTGGAGCTGCCTTGTCGTGCATGGAAGGTTTGACCATCGTAGCCTGGAGTCTCAACTTTCAATCTTCCTCTACAGGTAGAGGAAGCGCTAGAAGCCGTGAAGAATGCCACCAATGAACAAGACCTGGCCAACCGCTTCAAAGAGTTTGGAAAGGAGATGGTGAAGCTTAACTACGTAGCTGCTAGAAGGCAACAGGTGGGTGTACAGAAAGGGCATCCCGCATAATCTGTACAATGATTCAGGATTTTCTCATTTGCTCCAGGCATTTGGATTAGGGGCTTAAGGCAGCCCTGTTGTTGATACGTTGTGTTTTTTTAGTCATTGGGAAGTTTTTATTTGCCCAGGGCACGATGGGTTATTGTTTTAATTGTTGATCTTTGTACGCTGCCCAGAATCCCTGTTGTGAGATTGGACCCATATAAGATAGATAGATAGACAGACAGACAGACAGACATGAAAGAAAGGAAGGAAGGAAGGAAGGAAGGAAGGAAGGAAGGAAGGAAGGAAGGAAGGAAGGAAGAAAGGAAGGAAGAAAGAAAGAAAGAAAGAAAGAAAGAAAGAAAGAAAGAAAGAAAGAAAGAAAGAAAGAAAGAAAGAAAGAAAGAAAGAAAGAAAGAAAGAAAGAAAGAAAGAAAGAAGAGAGAGAGAGGGAGAGAGAGGGAGATGGGTGGGTGGGTGGGTGGACAAAGAGAGAGTGGAGGAGAAGGGAAGAGAAGAGAAAGAGAGACAGACAGACAATGTATGGTTTGTGGAGACTCCTGGTGGTATGAAAGAGATCTCAAAAGCTTATCCTGTCCATTGGTGGCTCTTTTGAACCTTCATGCTCCTGAAATGGCGGAGTCCCAGGCGCCAGGACAGCCGATGCCTCTTAACTGCTGGACAGAAGTCTCCCCTCAGGCTCTTAACCCTGAAACCCCGTTGCAGTCGGGGAGAGGAAGGCCGTCTACCCTCACTTTTTGGAAGGGTTACAACCTTCACGGTCATTTTCTCGTGGTCCTCTTATGTAGGATACAGGGCATCTCTTAAAGCTTCTGGGTGCTGGAAGGAACTAACAGACAGACCAGGACAATCTCTGCTTGATAGCCAGCTGTGAAAGAGCCACTTTGGTGTAGTGGTGAAGGTGTTGACTCAGAAACCGGGAGGCCGTGAGTTCTACTCCTACTTTGGGCCAATCAAACCCTCTCAGCCCAATTCACCTCACAGGGTTGTTGTTGTGTGGAAAATAGGAAGAAGAAGGAATATTCGTTATGTTTCTTGCTTGAGTTATAACTCACCGTCTCCTGGTTTTTAGCTTGGGGGCTTAATCCTTAGACCAACCTGGCTCTTGTTATAATAATGACACACACACCCCCACCAAAAAAGGGGGGCCATTTAAAAGGCACAATAAAATATACCTCGAAGTAGTGTTGTTGTCTGTGTGCCTGAAGATCCACGAGAGAGTTAAGATAGATGATCCTTGAGCCATTTTCCTTTCTGTACAACATTGCTTAAGATTTGGAATACAGTTCATTCACCTCCCTCATTACTTAATCTTTTTCATTTCAGGTTGCAGGTATGTCTTTGCTTTTCGAGATATCTGTTTTGAGCATCTTTATCCACCTTTTAAGTCTGGTTCATCCATGATGGATGGAGAAGTTTGGAAGGGCTTGGAGGCTGGTACTTATTGATAACAGTTAGCTTCTCTGCTGAGGCACCGATTTAAAGATATTACAGAGTCGGTGTGTGATTGTGTGCATTTTTTCATTTTCTAGAATTCTTTATTGGCCACGTGTGACTGGACACACAAGGAATTTGTCTTTAGTGCATAAGCACTCAGTGCACGTAAAAGATACATTTATCAAGAATCATAAGATACAACACTTAACGTTAGTCATAGGACACTAAATGAGCAATCAAAATCATGCTAGGAAACTAAATAAAACAATATAACCATAGAGATACAAGCAACAAGGTTATAATCATAAATAGAAAAGGAGATAGATACTAGGAAGGATGAGAAGAAGAATAGTAATACAGTCTTAGTAAATAGTTGGATAGTGTGGAAGGAATTAGTTGTTTAGCAGAGGGATGGCATGCGGGGGAAAAACTCCCCTGGAGTCTAGTTGTTCTGGTGTGCAGGGCAGCCCGATAGTGTCGTTTTGAGGGTAGGAGTTGAAGCGGTTTATATCTCCAGGATGTGAGGGGTCTGTAGATATTTTCACAGCCCTCTTTGTGACTTGTGCGGGTTGGTAGCCATTGTTGTTTTTCATTTTTTCTTTTCTGTTTCAAACAGGAGCTAAAGGATCCCCACTGTAGAGATGAAATGGCTGCAGCTCGTGGCGCCCTGAAGAAAAACGCAACGATGCTCTACACTGCTTCGCAAGCTTTCCTCCGCCATCCGGACGTGGCAGCCACCAGAGCCAACAGGGATTATGTCTTCAAACAAGTCCAGGAAGCCATTGCTGGAATTTCCAATGCGGCTCAGGCCACCTCACCTACCGACGAGAACAAGGGCCACACTGGCATCGGGGAGCTGGCTGCAGCCCTGAATGAGTTCGATGTAAGTGTGACTTTCAGTGGAAGAGGACGTCTGTAGCTCGGGGCTGGACTGTGCGGGGTCCCTGGTCCTCTCACTGAGCTTTTGCTGCAGGCATTTCACTACCAAACTAGGTAACATCATCAGAGTTAGGGTGGAATGAGGTTTGCTCTCTGTTTAGATCCTGGTGGCTTCTCTTCCTGTCAGCAGGAGTGAGAAAGGTTGCGTTGCTTCCTTGGTTGGGATAGGTCTGTGGAGATTCTCCGTTGTCCAGGCCCTGGTTGTCCCAAAGGTGCTTTTTTCAAGAGGCACCCAGACTTTCTGGTTTTCTCTGAAGACCAAACTTCTCACGCAAGAAGCTCCTTCAGCTCGTGATTAGGGTATTGCTCACCGTTTGATTGTTTGTCTGAATTAGTCGCTCTAGAGTGGGAATCGCCAACTCAATTTGTCTAGAATTGGAACCACCAACACAAAAAAAAAATGAAACAGTGAACAACAACCTAATGAAAGAACCACCAAGAAGAAAACAATACTCCCACCTACCCCCCCAAACTGAGAGCAAACCCCACTCCCTTTTGAAACTGAGGATGTTACCTAGTTGGGTCACAAAATGTCTGCAAGGAAGCAGCCAAGCTCAGAGACCACCAAGGACTCCGCAGGAAGGGCAAATTTCTAAAACATGAGAGAAAAAGGAAGACGTTGTGTCCAGATATCTGACATCTTTAAATATCATGTTACCTTTGGTCTCAAGGAACACTGACAGTTTCTAAAACATTTCTTTTAACTTACATATTATTTTCAAAAGCAATCTGCTCTATTTTCTATCACAGAGGTTTCACACTGGCTAACAAGCACAAAACAAATTAATTTAAAAAAAACGCAGTACCAGAAATTTTGGGGGAAAGGAGAGAATGTAATAGACAAAGATTAAATTCAGTAAACAAAAAGCAGAACATTCATTGATAATAATATAATAAAAAGCTTGGAAGAGTAGAATATATATATTTTTCTGGCTCTGAGAAGTTAGACAGAATATTCCTGGGCATAATGCCTTCCTCATCAGTGACCAAATATCTTTTTTTAAACAAAGGGGATGAAACTGTGGCTAAAATCTTTGTTAAGCCGGCTCTTTTGGGCACAAGGAGATTGTCTGGCACTCAGATAATTAATGTGGAAGCCAATAAAATAGCAAGAAACTTCTGTGCTTTGGGGATTCAGTGAAACCACCCTCCTGCAGCTGGTTTTTCCACGGAATCGTAGAAAGCCTGGCTCCCCAGTTTCAAACTGTCATGGGGATGGATTGCCCAATTAAATCTAATTATGCTAATTGGATTAGAGAGCTGAATATAAATCCCTTACTACGGCATTTATTTTGTTTTAGTACAAAGGATGAATGTGGGATGATGCGATTTGTCCCTTAAGTTCAGTTTTTCTCAACCGAGGCAACTTAAAGAAGGATCGACTTCAACTCCCAGAATGAGAGAGAGAGAGAGGGAGAGGGAGAGGGAGGGAGAGAGGGAGGGAGGGAGAAAGGGAGGGAGGGAGAGAGAAGGAGAGAGAGAGAGGGAGGGAAGGGGAGAGAGCACTCCCGAAGGGGGCGAGCACTCAAGAGGAAGCTGCAGAGGCAGCGGCACTTAGCACACGGCAGTCCGCCAAAGCTTCAGCCGGCGTAAAAGCTTCGCCTGTGGAGTGCAGAGCAGGTGACTCTGGAAAGTGCTGAAAATGGAGGGCAACCTGAGGGAGGAAACGGCATTACATTTGAGCCAGGGGCCTCCAACAGATTATAAAACAAGTAAAAAAAAAATAGTTAAAAGATGAAATCTAGCAGTAAAAATATAGCAATGAACTTAATTATTTCCTTAAGCCAAATAATTGCTTTTTTTCCCCCCTCCAAAGGCAACTGGACTTTCTTGGTTTTTTTTTTCTTTGAAAAAGTCTTGCTTCACATTCAAGAAGCTTCTTCAGTTCCCTTTTTCAGAACCGAAGAAGCTTCTTGGATGAGAAGTTAAATATCTTCAAAGGGAAAAAAACAACAACAAGGAAGTCCAGTTGTCTTTTGAAAAAAGGCAGTTATTTGGCTTAAGTAAATAATTATGTTTTTAAGGCAGCTTTGGGCCAACCAAGACCTGGATGATTGGGAATCTCCATCGACGTTTATTTGTGTCTTGTTTATATATTGCACTTCTATGCCAATTAGAACCTGATACTTTCCACCATATTCCTGTAACTCAGTTCTGTTCCTTCTATGTCTACAAGGACAAAAGTGTCTTAGGAAATGATAATCCCCAATTCCTTGCTTTGAGGATAAGAAGCCAGCTTGGCTGGGTGAGGAATTCTGGGAGTTGAAGTCCACAAGTCTTAAAGTGGCCCAGGTTGGAGACCGGGGTGGTTCAGGCGAACTGGTTCTCTCCGACGATCAGCTGTTGGGCCTACCCGTCCCACATCTAGTCTGTGCTTTCTTTCCGGGTTTTCCAGCCCAGCTGCTTCGCGCGGCACAGACGATTCCCACCTGTCAGATCTTTTGCACGCAGGGCTTGCAGCAGAAGGTGAGTTGCAAACGCTGCGTGCACGCTCACCGGACCGGATGTTACACCGGTTGAATCCCACCCCTGCTGGAGACCCAACTGCTTTGAGCAGTTGAAACCACAAAATGGTCCGTTGTCCATGATACAACCCCCCCCCCCCCACAATGCACAGAATAGACCCTTTGTTTTTGTCGTCACTACTCCGATGCCCTGCAGCTCCTTCCTAAATGCAGGTAATGCTCGACTTTGAAACCGGCCATTTCGTCACCCTTCGAAGTGACAAACGGCTGTGGGAAGAAGACTGTGCAGCCAGTTAAAACAGGGGTCCCCAAACCCTGGGTAGCAGCTCATTACTGGCCTGTGAGCCATTTGGAACCGGGCCGCAGAAGCGGTGGCGGAGCGCATGGACACAGGGCTTCGTACGGATCTGGAGGACTTAGAACGATTATTTGTTGTGCTATAGTGACCTCTAGTGGATGTTGCATCAAACAATTCGGTGTCTTTGCTTGGCTATGTTGGTAGAGCCTATATATATATATATATATATGTTTTCTTAAGTTTTCGCGGTACTTACATGTATGGTGTTCGGCTTGGTTCGGGTATTTTCCCACGTCATTGTAGTTCTTTTAAAGTTGTAGCAACGTTTCAGCAGAATCTCATCTGCCATCATCAGGCTTCTGTATTGTGTCCGTCTGTGGGTCAGACTTTTACAGTGGTTTCAGATTTAAATTTGGGGCAGCCTATTGCTGTGCCAGAATGGTTTTTCTTCATCCTGATTGGTTGGGAGTCTTGGTCTGTGTTTATTGGTCTCGGAGTTTGCTGTGTTCTGCTTGATGGGTGTTTCTGATATCTTCTGTCTGTTTTTTGGCTCTTTTTGTATCTTGATTGGCTGGCAGCATTGTGTTACTTTAATGGAGGCCTTTAGTGCAGCTTGGCTTCGTAAATGGACGGCTATCATTAGTTAGGAAGCTGGGTTTCATCTGGGTGCCTGGTTGGGGTGTGTTTGAGCTGGAGGTATCAGGGGATCTGTTTGTGCCCAGGTGTTTGCCTGGCTTGTGGTGTGGAGATTTTTTTGTTTGTGAGTGCAGGCTTCCAAATGATTGACAGCCTGGTGGAATCATCTCTTCTGTTCATGCTTTCTGGTCTTTTTCAATCTCTATGGCTTCTCTGATGACTCTGTGGCTAGGGTTTTCCATAGTGGCCAGGGTTTTGGTGCCATTGAAGTTGATGCTATGACCTGTAGCTTCCATGTGTTGGACTAGTGAGGAAGTGTGTTCCAGCTTTTTGACTGCATTTTTGTGTTCATCCAGGCGGGTCCTTATTCTTCTATTGGTCTGTCCGATGTATGTGGCCGGGCATGATGCACAGGGGACTTCGTATATGCCTTGGTTTTCCAGGTCAATTTTATCTTTGGGGTTGCTAAGGATGGCTGCTATTTTTCTGTCTGTTTTGAAGGCAGTCCTGATGTGATGTCTGTGTAGTACCTTACTAATTTTGTCTGTAGTACCTCTTATGTAGGGCAGGACAGCTGTTCCATAGGTCTGTTCATCTTCTGGGTCTCTATTATGTTTCATGTGTTTTGTGGATATGGTGATTTTGCTTTTGTGGAAGCCGTTGGCTAGTACTTTAGTCAGGTGCATAGTTCAGCCAATGTGTCAAGATACAAAAAGAGCCAAAAACAGACAGAAGATATCAGAAACACCCATCAAGCAGAACACAGCAAACTCCGAGACCAATAAACACAGACCAAGACTCCCAACCAATCAGGATGAAGAAAAACCATTCTGGCACAGCAATAGGCTGCCCCAAATTTAAATCTGAAACCACTGTAAAAGTCTGACCCAAGACGGACACAATACAGAAGCTGATGATGGCAGATGAGATTCTGCTGAAACGTTGCTCAACTTTAAAAGAACAACTACAATGACGTGGGAAAATACCGAACAGCGAATACAATATATATATATATATATATATATATATATATATATATATATATATATATATATATATATATATATATATATCAAAGAATGACGACACCTTCAAAAGAAGGGAAGGAATGTATATTTTATTTCTATAGCTGCCTGCCTCAATCATAGACTACGGGTGGCTTACAATTCCAAAAGTGTAAAAGCAATGAAACAAAGGCATTTTATTTTAAAAACAATAAAAAAAATGCCAAATAAATCTACACAGCTGCCAATAGGCATACAGCCAGTTGGATCATTGAGACGAGATCCAACTTAGAACGAAGACCCAATTCCCTGACAGTGAGGACAATGAATCCGTGGAACAGAAGTTGCCTCCCGAGGCTGTGGGAGCTCCATCACTGGAGGCCCTGAGCAGGGGGCTGGAGGAGGAGACCCCCAAGAGAATAAAACCCTGTTATTCTGGGTTCTCAAGCAGGGCTCTCCGACCTTGGGCGCTTGAAGGCTTTCAGCTTTGCTAGCTGGGGAATCCTGGGAGTTGAAGCCCACCAGTCCTAAAGTGGCCCAGGTTGGAGACCTCTGTTCTAAAGTAGGAGCTGACCCCTTGAGTTTTCTCTCTATTTGCCTACCTTCGCTCTCTTCAATACAGCTAGTCCTCGACTTACAACATTTCATTTAGTGACCGTTCAAAGTTCCAACTGCACTGAAAAAAGTGACTTAGGACCATGTTTCACACTTACGATGGTTGCAGCATCCCTATGGTCACGTGATTTGCCTTTGGATGCTTGACAACCGATTCATATTTATGACGGTCACAGTGTCCTGCGGTCCCACGATCCCCTTTTGGGACCTTCTGGCAGGAAAAGTCAAAGGTGAAGCCAGATCCCCTTAACAACGGCAGTGACTCCCTTAACAAATGCGGCAAGGAAAGTCACACAGTGGGGCAAACCTCACTTAACAAATGTCGTCTCACTTAGCAAGATAAATGTTGGGCTTAATCGTGGTTGTAAGTTGAGGACTACCTATACATACATAGAGATTTGTTTGTATGTGTATTAGACGTATCTAAAAATCAGGGTTCAGACCGGTTCTATAGATCCGGTTGTTATGATTCTGCGCAGTTCGGAGAACTGGCCAATTGTGCCCCCGGCTGGCCCCGCCCCTCCCTGCCCCCAGGCCCTGTTTTTTTGCCTTCCTGGGTCCCAGGGGAGGCTTCTCTGAGGCCCAGGAGGCCCAAAAGTGGTGGAGGGGGATGCTGCCAAAAAAGAAGCCACACCCACCTAGCCGCGCCCACAGAACCGGTTTTTAAAAGAATTGAATGCTCAAGATCCTTTTTTAGTGTCCTTGTGTCGTTCTGGGCGTGAGACCCACTGGGAGTGGCATAGAATCGGGGATTGACTGGTAACACAGCGCAGAGATAAACCATTTTGCAAAGAAGCAGGTAAGTCATTGTGGATCCTACATCACCTCCCGCCCTTCAAATCAAATTGCAGGAGGCCTTAATGCAATGAGACACGAAATGGTCTCAAAAGGGCGCCCAGCCAGGAAATGCTTCCCCTCCCACCAGAACAAATATTGCTTTCTGTTGCTCTATAATGCCATCCTTCCCACGGCTGCTCCCACGGCGGATGGATAACTCTGTTGCCCTATGCAAGGCAAGCTAGAGATGAATGCAATTAAGGGGCAACAACATCGGGTCTGATCCGTTTTTAAGTGGCATTCAATTCTGGTAATCTGGTTTTGAGACTGGACCTTTGCTGCTCCGAAGATCTAATCCTTTCTAAATGCTGTCTGGGTTCCTGGGGAACTGACCTTCTTGGGTTTTTTTTTTTCTTTTTTCTTTTAAACTTTGCTGCATAATTCTTTTGTTGGAAACTTTTAGATTCTTATCCCCAAAGCAAGGAATTGGGGATTATCATTTCCTGAAATCTTTTTGTCTTTGTAGACATTGAAAGAACAGAACTGTTCTGGCCAGGGCTTCCCATAATTAAGCACGTGCTTAGTCCAAACAACACTTGTTTTATATCAACGCTGGGAATTATGTTCATTCCCAGCCGGTAATGAGCCCCAAACAGTCCCCCGAGATAAGCACCCACCTCTCTCTCCTTTGAATGGCTGCCAACAGCTAAAGTGCCAAATGAACTGTAAAAACCAACCGAAGTACAAAGTCCACACAGAGCTTCAAGGATTAATCCGAACAGAATGAATGACTTTGCTTCCTGCAAAGGTTTCTTCACCTTTGCCTGTCCTTTATCCCTTATGGGAGGGGCAGTCACCTCCCAGCCTTACTCCCGAGTTGCCCCCTTTTGTTTCAGCTGCTCTCACCAACTAGCAGCTCTGTGCATACATGCACTGGGAACAGGCTCCCCTTGTTCCTCTGCCTCGCTGCTTTCCAGGCTCCAGAGGCTCCAGAGGCAGCACCCCACTCCCAGATGGCCCCGGTTCCATCGCTTCATCGCATGCAGGACCCTCGTCTGAGTCCTCTCCAGACTCCCGGACTGGCCCATGCTCCTCCCCACCTGTCCGATTCTGCTGCCGGCTGCACTGGCTGCCAGCGGACCACAACAATAACTGAGTGACAGGAATATGGTGGAAAGTATCAGGTTCTAATTGGCATAGAAGTGCAATATATAAACAAGACACAAATAAACGTCGATGGAGATTCCCAATCATCCAGGTCTTGGTTGGCCCAAAGCTGCCTTAAAAACATAATTATTTACTTAAGCCAAATAACTGCCTTTTTTCAAAAGACAACTGGACTTCCTTGTTGTTGTTTTTTTCCCTTTGAAGATATTTAACTTCTCATCCAAGAAGCTTCTTTGGTTCTGAAAAAGGGAACTGAAGAAGCTTCTTGAATGTGAAGCAAAACTTTTTCAAAGAACACCCCCCCCCCCCCAAGAAAGTCCAGTTTCCTTTTGGGGGGGAAAAAAGCAATTATTTGGCTTAAGTAAATAAATAATTAGGTCTTTAAAGTTCATTGCTATATTTTTACTGCTAGCTTTCATCTTTTAACAATTCTTACTTGCTTTAGGATCTGCAAGCTGGCCAGAATCACCAGTAGGGTAGCTGGGTGACAAAATAAATAAATACATGAAATAAATAAATACATTTACATTTCTTCCTTGCCATCTTTATTAGTTTTTAAGTCAATTTGAGTGATAATATTCATTTTTAATCGTTCTAATGTTTTGTCTTATTTTAATTGGTTGTAATAAAATAAGCAAATAAATTTCATAATAAATTTCCTTGTAGGTAGATAGATGTAAGATGGGCGGCATCTAAGTTTAATAAGCAGTAACAATAAATAACAAGGATTTCTCTGCCAGACCGTTGGTGCTCCTCGGTTTTCACAAACTCCCCTTTCTTGCTTTGGTTTTTGACAGAACAAGATCATCTTAGATCCCATGACGTTCAGCGAGGCCCGATTCCGGCCCTCCCTGGAAGAGAGGCTGGAGAGCATCATCAGTGGGGCTGCCCTCATGGCCGATTCGTCTTGCACCCGCGACGACCGTCGGGAGAGAATTGTGGCTGAATGCAACGCGGTGAGGCAGGCGCTGCAGGATTTGCTGACCGAATACATGAATAACGTAAGTGATGGCCTTCCTTCCTTTTCTCCTCTTTTCCTCGTCTCGCGTGCTTGGCTGGCGGCATCCACTCTTGGGGGTCCCCAGAGGAAGGGGGTCCCTTACAACCATGTAGGGAGTGCAACTTTTGGAACTCTTTGAAGTGTGAAACCATGGAAGGTGGATTGTGGAGTTTGGTCCTGATGGAAATTTGGGTTTTGGAAGAAGAACCAGAGGGAGCCCCTGGGAGCTTCCTTAGTAGAATGGGGCATGTCCATTTTTAATATGTACATCTTTGGTTGCTTCTGCCGTGTTTTCCTTAAGTATCCCTCCCGAAGATCAATAACTTATTTTACCCCACAGCACCACTGCATATAGCAAAGGTTTCCAAACTTGGCAACTCTTAAGACTTGTGGCCTTCAACTCCCAGAATTCAGCATGGCTGTCTGGTGAATTCTGGGAGTTGAAGGCCACAAGTCTCAAACGTTGGCAAGGTTCGAGGCTCCCTGGCATACCACACATATTATAAATAATAGGATATAATTGAAATAGAGCTACCGATTGGAAGGTGTAAACCTCTGGTAAAGTGTTGGAATATTGCCTTTCCCCTCATAGTTTCAGACGTGATTTACTTCTTTGTTTAACTGCTGGAACAAATGTTGGAATCTCTTGGCTGAAGTAGTGAAATCCATCAGGAAGGACAGATGCTTTTTAAGGGTGTCGTGTGAGTTATTAAGAAAGTATGTCTTGCGTGGGATTTCCACAGCTGTTGAGCTGCTCTCTTTATGGCCGTGGTTACAACGAAGAAATCTTTGAAATATATGTTACCACACTTAAAATGTCCAGGCACAGAAAACAGAGTGTTTGGTAGCATAATCAACATTGTTATATGAAGGACTTCCCTTTACGGTATTGAAGATATCTCTAAATCTGAAACCTTCCAAGATTGCTTAGCCAAAGACAACTGATGGTTTTGCGTTGGTGTTTACTCTCTTGAAGTGCACCACACTTCAAGGCCACCAGAACACTTTGTACAATTTCATAGCTTGTTGCCAAGAACCGAATTCAACAATATTGATAAGACATCTTTGAAATTAATAGCGGATTATGTATTTTCCCTTTAGAAGGTAACATTCATCCTTTTGACTATTTCAGACATGTGTTTGTAGGGAGCTTTTGAAACAGTTGATAACTATATTATCGAAGAGTTGGGACAGAGGAATACTTCCTAAATTTGGAGAAGATTCAACAAGTTTAGTAAATGCTAATGAATCACAAATGGATCTTTCTGAAGGTTTCCAACATCCTAAATATGATTTAAAGTTTGATTTTAAAAAATGATGTGATGTAGCTGATCTTTCCTATGAAAATCAATAAAGCGCTACCTAACATAAGAATGGAAGATACCTGAGATTTCCTATTGTTTTACCTGGGATTTCCCTTTACTTTATCTGTGAAAGCAACTTTTGATGCATGGAATTTCGGCTTTTATTGTTCAGTCAAGATGGATCTGACTTCTTTCTATCCCAAGTGGGACATTCACGAGCCTGAAACGACAGTCAAGATGTCTGGTGTTTAAAAAAAGTTTAGCCCTTCTAAAAAAAGTGGGGGAAGAGGGGGGGATTTTCCCCCCAGTAAAGTCAAAGAATTTGAAAGAATACAATGAACTTTGTTAATAAAAATGGTGACAGTTCATAAAGATGATTAGGTGCCAATAGAAACACATACTATTTCCATAGCAAAGAAGATAAGGCAGGAATGGTTAAATTGATTATGTTATTCTAAGAGGGAAACGTATTTATACATAGAGTTTTTCACTTGGGTATGACTTCTGAATTTTGTGATAACCAAAAAAACACCCTCCTTTGGTTTTGTTGATCAGATAGATTTATCGTTCTAGAAATGGCTAATTATATACTAATGTGTAAAAGCAAAAAGGTGAAGCTGGAGTGTTTTTATCTTGTACTGGGCCAAAGAGAGTTGGAAGTCAAGCCTTCTCCTTCCCCCGGTAGCTCACATTTCCTTTCCCCCTCTCTCTTTTCCTTCCCCTAATATCCTATTTCTACTTTTCTTTCTATGTTATATATCAAATAAATAAAATAAATAAATTAAAAAGGATGTCTGGATGCAGATTGCGAAGAAAAAATGGTTTTAAGTTGAAAATTGTAAAACAGTGACTGGAACTGGCTGTTTCCAGTCTTTCTTCTAGAATTCTTGTAAAATGGATCTTCCGTAGACAATTGGTAAGGTTTGTTCCTTCTCTCTCTGTCTCTTTCTCTGCTTTTTTCCTCCAATTTATGTTTTTATGTCTTCTTTAATGTGATTGACTGATATGTTGAAATGTTCCTATCAGTCAGCTGGGAGGGACCCTCTAAATCAGGGGTCTCCAACCTTGGCCCCTTGAAGACTTGTCCAGAGCTGGCTGAGGAAGTCTGGGAGTTGAAATCCACCAGTCTTCAAGGGGCCAAGGTTGGAGACCCCTCCTCTAAAGGGCCACCCCCCACCCCCCAGAGTTACAGGGTCTGCAGTGGCAAGGAAAACGGCAGAGTCCCCTTCGAAATGGCTTTCACAGATCAGGCATTGGGAATGAGGGGGGGGGTGATAATTGTGCTTTTAAGTAGCCTAATTGCAAGCAATACTTCATGCAGTGAAAAATCTGTGGATTAATAAACTTTCCCTTCCTCCCCACCCTGGAGTAGAAAACCCCAAAAGCAACATGCTCAGTGTGTGGGGGGGGGGGGGAATAGCATAATTTCAATAGGAACATTTGCTTTTATTTTAGATTCATTTTGGATGGTTTAACCAGAGGTGGGATTCAAGTTTTGTAACAACCGGTTCTGTGGGTGTGGCTAGGTGGGCGTGACCAGGTGACTGGGTGAGTGTGACTTTTGGGGGGAGGCAGCAAACCCCCCCCCCAATTTTTTGGGCCTTCCGGGCCTTAGGGAAGCCTCCTGGGGGACATTTTTGCTCCCACCCAGGAAGGCAAAACATGGAGGGAGGGCCAGGGGGTTTGTGCCCCCCTCCAAGTTCTGCTTTCCTGGGCCTCAGGGAAGCCTCCTGGGAAAGGCAGTAAGTTAAACGAGGGGAATCCCGGCACAGGTGATCATCGGGAGAGCTGATCGTCAGGAGGGGGGGAAGAAAAGAAACACCTGGAGGAGGGGCTGGCTGGGCGGGGAAGAACGCAGTCGTCAATGCTGCGCATGCACAATACGGACTGGCTGGGCGGGGGGAGGGGAGGGGTGAGGCCAGCCAGGGGCACGATTTGCTGGGTCTCCAAACTGTGAGGAATCATAACAACCAGGTCTATAGAACCGGTCTGAACCGGTAGAATCCCACGCCTGGTTTTAACCATGGCCACATAATAGGAAAGATTTCAACAAGAAAAAGCTGGATTAAGACAAGATAATCTCACCGTCTGGTGTTTCGGGGGCCTTCTTTATCCTTATAAGTGAAAGGCACTTTAAGGAATTGCACGGCTTCGTTCCACGAAGTCAGGAAAATAAATAAATGTTGTTAGTCCTCTCTAAACGTATGTCAAGTAGTCAAGGGAAAGATGAAAGACAGGCTAGAGGAGCTGATGTAGAAAGCAGAACAAATTACACATGGTCCTCGACTTACAACAGTTCATTTAGTGACCGTTCAACCTTACAACGGCACTGAAAAAGTGACTTATGACTTACGACCTTTGTAGAATTCCCATGATCAAAATTCAGATACTTGGCAACGGACTCATACTTATGATCTTTGCCGTGTCCTAAGGTCCGTGTGATCCCCTTTTGCGGATCTTCTGACGATTAAAGTCAACGGGGAAGCCAGAGTCACTTAACAACTGCAAATAACTTAACTGTGGCGGCAAGCAAGGGCAAAGAATGAGAAGAATGTCAGGATTCTGGCCATGATCCCTTTTTAAATAATGAGTCTCTTAGCTGGATTTTCAAAGCTTAAAGAAGATTTATTAGGAGTAAACATGCCGGCACTGCCTGAGTGTAGATGACTTTGAGACACATAATCCATTGTCACCCTTGACCCTGGTTTCCCCCCCTGCACCTCCTGGTGTATCGTAATTCATATTCTCCAATGGGACAAGTCCATAGCCCAGAGTCCTCAATCATGCTCTCCAGTTAGATATTTGCTGGCAGAAACTTCACCTAGTTACTATCTCTGAAAAACTATTTATGGAATGCGCTTTCGATTTCCAAGCTGCCGCACTGATCTTTCAAAACTCCTTTCTTCCCTCTCTTTCTGTTGGCAACTCTAAAAAGAAATATAGAAATATTTTATGAGTTGACAACGAAATTCACTTAACAACAGAAATTTTGGGCTTGAGTTGTGGTCCTTAGGCCGAGGACTACCTAGAGATAGCGATGAGGTTGACAGAACGTGGAAGCCGGGATTTTAACCACTCTGGCTGAGCTTCTTCCTTGTCATCCTTGAGCTGAAGAATTGGAAGGGCCCAAGGTTAATCCGCCTGGCAGGGAACAATAAATGATCTTCCCCAGACAGACAGAGGCATCCATCGCTGTCTCCCATCTGCCTCCGGTGATTGGTGGCGGCCTTGGAGAGCTGAGTCATCCGGATTGCCCCATTTAGTCAGGTTACCTGGGAAGAGGGCCATCGATCAACGGGTCCCGTCCACACAATCCTGCCTTTTCAGGGAAGGCTGAGAACATCAGAGCCAGCAAAGGAAGCATTCGTAAATAGTTCCCTACTTCGGTGTAAAGCCCAGGGAAGTTCTGTCGGAGTTTTTAATCACAGGTGGGGTTTAGATTTCCTCCTTCTCCTTTTTCAATCTGGTGAATTTGATGGATTGGGAGGGAAGCGACTTGCCGATAAATTTCCCCATTCATCTCAATGTCGGAGTAATTACATTTTTATGAAGCAGGTGTCAAAACTCTTGTTTGAAGAGATGGGTGATATCCCGACATTGTTTTTAAAGCTCTGGAACATACTTTCCACTTCTTTTTTTTATTCTGGGTGCAGAAAGAAATGGATGAATGACTAGAGAGGTAAATAAATTCAATAGATAGATTGACCAAACGCAAAATACCTGGGTGAGAACTTTCTACTGCTGTGGATAGTTATTGTTTTGTAAAAACATGCAATTAGCAATAAACTTAAAAGCATGTAATTTAAAACAACACACGCAATACAATGTCCAACATACAGGTATGCCTGGACTTACAACAGTTCATTTAGTGACAGTTCAAAATTACAGCAGGACTGAAAAAAAATGACATGGCCATTTTTCACACTTATGACTGTTGCACCATCCTCATGGTCACGTGATCTAAATTCAGATGTCTGGCAACTGACTCATATTTATGACAGTTACAGTGTCACACAAAACCCTTTTGCGACCTTCTGAAAAAGCAAAGTCCATGGGGAAGCCAGATTCACTTCACAACTGGTTACTGATTTAACAATTGCAGCAATTCACTTAACAACCGTGGCAAAAAACTCATAAAATGGAGCAATATTCACTTAACAAATGTTTCACTTAGCAACAGCAGATATGTTGCGCTCAATTGAGGTCGTAAGTCAAGGACTACCTGTACTGTCTTATTTTCAATTTCAAAAATAATAGCAAACAAAATAGCACAAAGATGGCATACCCAGCTAAAATTGCAATCAAACCGACCAAAATAAGGATCCCTCTTAATTCCGACGTGTTCAAATACATTTCCCTCTGCCTGCGTGCGCTTGTGTGTGCACTCATGAACACTCATGTTCGTGGGTCTTATTATGAATTGCTCTATGTGAATGTGGAGGGACTGGTGGTTAAGATACGGGGACCCCAAACTCAGAGAGGCTTTAAAGATCAAAGGCAGATGTGAGGACCAGATGTGAATGAGCTTGTAGACCTCGAAACGGAGGAAGTTGCCCCAGTCAAAATCCGGATCTGCTGTTCTTTGATCTAACAGCTGCGTCTGAATAGTTACTGGCTCCGCATTGAAGATGGTCCCATCAGAAAAAGGAGGAACATCCACAGAGGGACGTGCATGTATGCACAGAAGAGACAGTCGTGTATATTCAGAGGAAAATAAGCCCTGAGCTCTGTTCTTTTTGTTCGCCTTATCAGTCTAGGGATCTCCACCTCTCGCTGAAATCCTGCAGGTTCCCCCCCTTCCCACTAAATGAGTTCGTGTCTCACACTTATGTGGGCATCTGTGCCCTCCTTCCACTTTTGAAGATGGCTGAAAGGGTCTCCAAGATGCCACCTGCCATCTCATTCAAGACCCTCAAATGCAGTTGATCCAGTCCTAAAGAGTTGAAACTGGGCTGGTGGTAGCCATCTCTTCTCTTGGGTTGCTCCTTTTCCTTTCCAGTGGTGTCCCTTGGAGAGAAGACCAACATGGAGTAGGAACTGAGGAATAGGAGGAAACCAGGCCTTGAGAGGTCTTCTTTGGCCTTGGCCTGTTACGGACATCAGCCATGGAGGCAGTCATGGCTAACTGGAGAAAGGAAAGGGGGGGTTTGAAGGATGAGCACAGTGGTGGAACTGATGGAGGGAAGAGGTTTTGAGTTGGCCCAGAACATGTGAAGGGAGAGAGGGGAGAGGAGGGAGAGGAGAGGAGAGGAGAGGGGAGGGGAGGGAGGGGTGGAAGGAAAGGAGAGGAGGGAAGAAAGGAGAGGGAAGGAAGGAGAGAGAGGGGAGGAGAGGGGAGAGGGGAGAGGGAAGGGGAGAGGAAAGAAGATGGGAGGGGAGAGGAAGGAGAGGAGAGAAGAAAAGAGGAGAGGGAAGGAAGGGAGAAGAGAAGGGAAGGGGCAGGGTGGGCTTCACATTTTTTAGCAAGGGGCTCTCTGCCCTAATGACTGGCTGGGTGGGCATGCGATTGGGTGGGTGTGACCAACTCAAGGTCGCTTCTTTGCACCAATTACCTAAAAAAAGATATATACCAAAAGGTTTTTTGTTATTTCTTGCATTTAATACTTAAATAAAAGACTGGGTGAAACCAGGCTTAATAGTAGTGACTGTGAGAGGGATCTTGGTGTCTTAGTGGAGTTTCTGGTGAGTTACGGGATTTTTATTATTTGGGAATTAATCCCCTGGGAGGCTAGTGGCTACCTTATCTGATTTTCTCCATGGGTCTCCCTCACAATCGCTGAGTGGATTGTTTATCTAGCCTGCAACACTTTTACCAGGTGTGAAATGCTCTTGGCTGAACGCCCAGAAGTTCAGTTAAGCCTATTAAGAGCTTTCCCTTGCTGCTTGTCTTTCTGAGGTTTGGGGACTCTCTCAGTCTTAGCTAGGGGATCTCCCGAGCCCCATGTGAGCCCCCAGCAGCCCACCCCTGGCCTTCTTACTTCATCAATACTACCTGGGTATCTGCCTGGATTTTATTTCTTCCAACACTTGGAAAAACCAAAGTGTCCCCAATCTTACTTTTGCCAAAGGCAGTGCATCTAAAATCATTTAAATGCCCTTCCAGGGAACCCTCTTAGCAATGAGCAGAATTTTGCTTATCTAGGACTGGATAATAAACCGGAGCTCTTAAATAATTCACTTGGAAGATTCATGTTCCCATTGAAAGGGGCTTGTATTATTTAAACAAGGAGAAGGTTACGTTTTGCTTGTTTAACGATTCTTCCTCTTCCAAGTCGCCCTAAACTTTCACAAGGCAAGGTGCAGTATAAATATTTAAGTAATACATACTTCAAGATTTATTTCATTGCAGGGAGGGAGCGGTTACTCGCGACCTGCAACAGAAAACAGAAAAGTTTTCAAAATAATCTCTTCGTACCCTGGAGACAGAGTCCTAATATGAGATGGTGGGCCTTTGCAAAGACCCCTGAGAGTACTTGTTCAAAGTACCTAATTATTAAAACGGCAGAAAGTGGGTTTGGAGCGTATCATATTTCAGAGGAACCACCGAAGCGAATCTAGTCTGCTGGTTTTATTGCAAATGCAATCTTTTCCACTCTGGAAATAATGCGAGTCCAGTTTCTGACACAGCCACTGGATGCCAGTGCCCCCTTTATAATCTCCGATATCGAATTCAGGGTCATATTTCCCGCATCCAAATGGAAAGCCACGAGTGACATTTGGACCATCTCATGTGGTGTTTCTGTCCGTGCATAACATGAAATTTAAATAATGGTCTTTTACGGTCAGGACGCCTGACCCGAACACGAGAGAGGAAAACAGCTGGGTTTCTTTCCACTGGTGATAAAATTCATTGTTTGCACGCTCAGAATATTGCCGGCTGGGCCATGCCAGTTGCTGCGTGACTCATGCCTGAGCTCCAGGGAAATGGCTGTGAACGAATAATTTGGAATCGGAGAAAAGTAGGGGGAGGGGGGAAAAAGGAAGAAAAGCAAAGAGAGAAAGGCAGACATTTTGCAACCTTCCATGAAAAGAATCCCAAGGAACCGCCTTTATCCGAGAAGAAGACCCTTCATGAAATGAAATTTTAGAAAAGAACGGAGACGGCCAAGAGTATTAGCTGCAGCGGCTCTGGATCCGCAGCTTGGATTTAAATTATATTGGCACACACGTCAATATGGGCTCTGTCGATTGGCTGTTGAAGGGCAACCTAGCAGATTAGTAAAGCAGATTTCCAAGGCACCTGAAGGCCAGACGAGTAACGGATGGAAATTGAACCAGGAGAGATCCAACCTAGAAATAAGGAGGAATTTTCTGAACAATCAACTCGTGGGACAGAAGTTGTGGGAGCTTCATCCCTGGAGGCTTTGGAGAAAAGACTGGGCTGCCCTCGGTCAGAAACGGTGTAGGGCAGGGGTGTCAAACTGGGTTTCATGGAGGGTTCATCAGGGTTGTGTTTGACCTTGGGGGGCCCAGAGGGGGGCCTTGCCCGGGGGACACGGCCAGCTTGGCGTCACTTGTCAAAGCTCTGTTTTGGGCCACGATGGCCTCCTGCAGCCCTCTGCCAGCGAAGACGGAGCTCCCTGAACCCCATTTTCCTTGGCCGAGGCACCGCGGGCCGGTCCTTTGCTGCTTTCAGGGCAGCCCCGCAGGCCAGAGCTGAGTGCCCCTGGTGTAGGGTCTCCGGCTTGGGCAGGGTATGGGTGGACTAGATGACCGCCAAGGTTCCTTCCAACTCTGTTATTCTGTGAGTAGATCTACATTTTATGATTATCATTATTATTTATTGAGAATGGCTTGACACAAGTTCTAAGGGGCACAAAGAAGTCCTTGGCTTACAACTGTTATTTGTTTAGTGACCAGTCCAAGCTGCAATGACATTGAAAAAGGGACTGATGTCTGGATCTCACACTTACGACCATTGCAGCCTCCCCAGCGTCACATGATCAAAATTCAGATGCTTGGCAACTGACTCGTATTTGTGACCACTGCTGTGTCCCGAGGCCATGCAATCAATCCCCTTTTGCGACCTTTTGACAAGCAAAGTCAGTGGGGAAAAAGCCAGATTCACTTAACAACTGTGCAATTAACTTAGCAACTGCGGTGTTTCACTTAACAATGGTGGCAAGAAAGGTTGTGAAATTAATCTATTCATAGTTAAAACGGCACGGAACAAAGTGACTTATGACCATTTTTCACCCTTACGACCTTTGTAGCATCATCCATCATGCTGTGATTCAAATTCAGAGACTTGGCAACTGACTCATAGTTATGACAGTCACAGTGTCCTGGGGTCACATGATCCCCCTTTTGTGACCTTCTGATGAGCAAAGTCAATGGCCAGATTCACTTAACAACTGTGTCACTTAACGACTGCAGCGATTCACTTAACAATGTTCTGACCGAGGCTTCCTTAGAAAGCAGAAAACACAATCTTAATCCCGGCAAAACCTCTTTTATTTCCATAACTGTGAATTACGTCCATTCCCAGCCTGCAAGGCTTTGCAAACAGTCTTTCAGGGGAATGTTGATAAACACCTGCCTTATGGTGCTTGGGATGTGGTCAGAGAACTCATTGCCCAACGCAGGGCAAGGCCAAACTTACAGGTCAACTCATTGCTTCCTGCAAAAGCTCTCATCCCATTCGCTCCTCTTTTGTGTCCTATGGGAGGGGCCAATCATCTCCGAGGTGGGGCCTTACTCTTGAGTCGACCCTGCTTTCTCAATGGTTCTTGTCTTCTGGTAGCCCTGTGCATGCACAGGCTGGGAACCGGTTCCAGAAGCTCCCCTGCCTCACTGCTGTCTGAGCCCAAAAGCAGCTGATGACTGCCAGCCTGCCCCGGCCCCATCCCTGCCTCCGATGCAGAGCCCTTGTTTGGATCTTCCTCAGCCTCCAGACCCGGCCTGGGTCCCCCCCAACCTCCTTGCTACTGTCTGACTCTCCAACCAGCTCCCTTAGCCGCCGGCAGGCCCCAACAAATAACTGTGGCAAGAAAAGTCATACAACGGGGTAAAACTAAATAAATGTCTCACTTAACAACAGAAATTTTGGGCTGGTCAGAAATCGATGACTACCTGTAACACTCCATCAATTTTCACCTATTACTTGGCTCTTATTTTATTAATTATTTTATTCTATTCAATGGCCAATTTGGTTAGCAAGACACCAGTAGAGCAGGTTTTAGCAACGGAATAATGTTGATTTAGTATTGGAATTGAGACAGTTTCTAACTACAGTGGACTAGACTAAGTTCTGAATTATGAATATCTGATATCCTTGGAGTCTGATGCTTGGTTCAGGACTCTGATGGGAGATAGTGTCTTCTTTCAGTGTAAAATCAGTGGCTTAAGTTTCTTTGGTCTTTAAGTATAAATTTAATTTACGTAATAGAAACGTAAAGTTTTTTCCTGCATTCGGCAGAAGAGGGCGCAGTTACATACTACAATACAATTCTGCATCCTTGAAATATTTGTATTCTGTTCTACTACAACTGCAATAAAATGAGATTTAGTAATCATAAACAAAGTGCAAACCTTAGCTTTATGAGGTAGCGCAGGATTTTTTAAGAAGGCATTGCACTAAGGAGTCCTGGAGCGTAAAATAAATGTGCAGGGTTTTGGTTTTTTTTACATTTTAACATAAAACTGAAAACATGTTGCTGAACTTTTTTTTAGGCTAAGCTTCGGGGCGATTTTGGCATTACAAATTTTTGAGAATTTCTGGTGTAGGAGGCAGGTAAATATGCCCAAGATATGTACATTAAAAATAAAACTTAAATATTAAGAAAATGCTAAAAATGATCCTGGCTATAAAAGATACCCAGATTGTTACGAGAACATTAGTAATCCAAATGCACATCTGACAGAGCGAAAGCCTCCCACAGTCTATTTTGGGAGAACAAATGTCTGTGTATTTGCAAACTGTGATTTTGGTAAATGAAACCTGGTTTTTCGTTTCAAGCTGCTAGTCAGGGATTAAGGTTGGAAAGCTGTCTGCACAGGCTAAGTGCACACTCAAAATTCTCAAGCTCAAAATTTCAAATGCTGTGATGTGGATATGCTCAAATTAGGGGTTAAAGCAGGGGTGTCAAACTCGTGGCGTCACGGCAGTATCATGTGACGTAGTGGGAGTTTCCCCCCCCTTCGCTAAACCAGGCGGGGGGCGGGGCCAGCAGGTGACGCATCATCTGTCCCATGGCCAACGAGTTGGACACCCCTGGGTTAGATCATTAGACCTTAACATACCCTTCACAGTTTCACATTCTTTGTACTGTGTCGCTATCATAAGTGAAATGTTTCCCCAGTCAGAAATGAGTGAGTGAGTGAATAAATAAATGGACGGAGGGATGGATGGATGGATGAACGGATGGATGTGTCTGTGTCTATTTGTGCTGTTCAGTGAGACATTTGTTGTGAGTTTCCCCCATATTATGACCTTTCTTGCCTCAGTTGTTAAGTGAATCACTGCAGTTGAAAAGTTAGTAACATGGTTGTTAAGTGAATTTGGCTTCCCCAACAACTTTGCTTGTCAGTGTTGTGGCCCAGCAGCGGCTGGTGGAGCTGGCAACAGAGTTGGACAGCGAGGAGGTTGGGGAGGAACCTGGGCCAGTCCTGGAGGCTGAGGAAGGATCAGGCGAGGGCTGTGCGTCAGAGGCACGGATGGGGCCAGGGCCCTCGGACAGTTATCAGCTGCCTTCAGAGTCAGACAGCAGTGAGGCGGGGAACAACTGGAGCTGGTTCCCAGAGCTGCCCAAAGAAAAAAACAATGATGAACTCAGGATCAACGTGGGAGTAAAGCCACAGGTGGATGCCCTCCCCCCCCATAGGGATTAAAAGAGGAGGGGGCCTTGTGCAGGAAACAATTCGTTCATTGCAGCCGTGTGAAGATCCGTCTGGGCATCTCAGAGACTCTGTGCCGAGCCCTTCCTTGTCAGCGCTGCGTTTGGAAATAGTTACTTGGCAGCTCTCCAAGCTAGATAAGGTCTGTGCTCCTCATTGCACCCTTGAAAGACAGTTGGCCAGGCCTTTGGCTGAAGGTGAATTCACCTTCGTTTAATAAAAGGGGTTTTGCTAGGACAAAGAGTCTGCTTAGTGCTTTTTGGGGAAGCTGAGGTCAGAACAGTCAGAAGGTCACAAAAGGGGATCATGTGACCCTGGGACACTGCGACCGTCATAACTATGAGTCAGTTGCCAAGCATTTGAACTTTGATCACATGGCCATGGGGATGCTGGAAAGGTCGTAACTATGAAAAACGTTCCTAAGTCACAAACATATATATATATTTAAAAAGCACCACAAAGAAGGTTCTTTCTGCGCCAACTCAGGAAGCTCAAACTGCCTAAGGAGCTGCTGATCCAGTTCTGCAGAGGAATGATGGAGTCTGTCATCTGCACCTCTATCACTGTCTGGTTTTGCCCTGCAACCCAACAGGACTGACACAGACTCCAGAGAGTAATTAGGACTGCAGAAAAAACCATGGCTACCCACCTGCCTTCAATGGAGGACCTGTATATCCTGCACGAGTCAAGAAGAGGGCTGTGAAAATATCTACAGACCCCTCACATCCCGGACATAAACTGTTTCAACTCCTTCCCTCAAAACAACACTATGGAGCCCTGCACACCAGAACAACGAGACACAAGAACAGTTTTTCCCCCGAAAACCATCACTCTGCTAAACAAATAGTTCCCTCAACACTGTTCAACTATTTACAAAGTCTGCACTACTATTACTGTTAATCTTCACATCATTCCTTCTCACCCATCCCCTCCCACTTGACTGTTTCCTAGTATGATTTGATTGTTGATTGTATGACTAGCATTAAGTGTTGTACGTTATGATTCTTGATTCTTAACTAATAATTAAACTTTTCTTTATGTATACTGAGAGTATTTACACCAAGACAAATTCCTTGTGTGTCCAATCACACTTGGCCAATAAAGTATTCTATTCTATTCTATTCTATTCTATTCTATTCTATTCTATTCTATTCTATATTCTATTCTATTTCTATATCCTATTCTGTTCTATATTCTATTCTATTCTATTCTATTCTATTCTATTCTATTCTATTCTATATTCTCTTCTCTTCTCTTCTATTTTCTCTTCTCTTCTCTTCTCTTCTATATTCTCTTCTCTTCTATTCTCTATTCTATTCTGTTCTATATTCTGTTCTATATTCTATTCTATTCTGTTCTATTCTATTCTATTCTATTCTATTCTATATTCTATTCTATTCTATATCCTATTCTGTTCTATATTCTATTCTATTCTATTCTTCTATTCTATTCTATTCTATTCTATTCTATTCTATTCTATATTCTCTTCTCTTCTCTTCTATTTTCTCTTCTCTTCTCTTCTCTTCTATATTCTCTTCTCTTCTATTCTCTATTCTATTCTGTTCTATATTCTGTTCTATATTCTATTCTATTCTGTTCTATTCTATTCTATTCTATTCTATTCTATTCTATTCTATTCTATTCTATTCTATTCTATTCTATTCTATATCCTATTCTGTTCTATATTCTATTCTATTCTATTCTATTCTATTCTATTCTATTCTATTCTATTCTATTCTATTCTATATTCTCTTCTCTCTCTTCTCTTCTCTTCTCTTCTCTTCTCTTCTCTTCTATATTCTATTCTCTTCTATTCTCTATTCTATTCTGTTCTATATTCTGTTCTATATTCTATTCTATTCTGTTCTATTCTATATCCTATTCTATTCTATTCTATTCTATTCTATTCTATTCTATTCTATATTCTGTTCTGTTCTGTTCTGTTCTATTCTATTCTATATTCTCTTCTCTTCTCTTCTCTTCTATATTCTCTTCTCTTCTATTCTATCCTATTCTATCCTATTCTCTATTGTATTCTGTTCTATATTCTGTTCTATATTCTATTCTGTTCTGTTCTGTTCTGTTCTATTCTATATCCTATTCTGTTCTATATTCTATTCTATATCCTATCCTATCCTATCCTATCCTATCCTATTCTATTCTATTCTATTCTATTCTATTCTATTCTATTCTATTCTATTCTATTCTATTCTATTCTATTCTATATTCTGTTCTATTCTATTCTATTCTATTCTATTCTATATTCTCTTCTCTTCTCTTCTATATCCTCTTCTCTTCTCTTCTCTTCTCTTCTCTTCTCTTCTCTTCTCTTCTCTTCTCTTCTCTCCTATCCTGTTCTATTCTATTCTATTCTATTCTATTCTATTCTATTCTATTCTATTCTATTCTATTCTTCTATTCTGTTCTATTCTATATCCTATTCTGTTCTATATTCTATTCTATTCTATTCTATTCTTTCTATTCTGTTCTGTTCTGTTCTGTTCTGTTCTCTTCTCTTCTCTTCTATATTCTCTTCTCTTCTCTTCTCTTCTCTTCTCTTCTCTTCTCTTCTCTTCTCTATTGTATTCTGTTCTATATTCTGTTCTATTCTGTTCTATATTCTATTCTATTCTATTCTGTTCTGTTCTGTTCTGCTCTACTCTACTTTACTCTACTCTACTCTACTCTACTCTACTCTACTCTACTCTACTCTACTCTGTAAGATAGGACTTAGAAACCTCCTAACTAAAGACCTAAACATTATTAGGGTAGTTTCTAAAATATGGGTTGTTCCAAGCAGTATGGATTTGTATTTATTTGTTTTTTAGAAAGTTAGGGTTCTCAGAATTAAAAAAAACCTCAATATTTCTGGATATTGAGACAGTCCTTTATTTTTTTTCCCAAAGATTGCAGCCATGATTGTTATAACAACAAAGTTGGTTTTTTTTTAATAAGCAGTCAACCTACCAGTCAACTTACTTGCAAATCCTGGTATTTTGTAATTTTTTTTCCCAATTAGAATCACAGAATGATGGAATCATAGGGCCGGAGGGGACCTTTGAGGTTTTCTAGTCCATCCCCTGCTCAAGGCAGGAATCTTACATCACCCCAGTTCAATGATTGTCTAATCTATTGCTGAAAAGCTCCAGCGATGGAGCACGCACAACGCCAGGAGGCAAGCCTATTGCATTGATTAATTCAGGGGTCCCCAAAGGTTTGCTGGCTGGAGAATTCTGGGAGTTGAAGTCCACAAGTCTTAAAGTGCCAAGTTTGGAGACCTCTGGATTAATTGGTCCCGCTGTGAGAAAAAACTCTCCTTACTTCTAAGGTGGATCTCTTTGACAGACAGATTTCCATCCATTGCTTCCCACCAGTTTTTACTACATTCAAATCAAAAGCTCTGGCAAAGTTTCCAAAGAAATTTGGTACGTTGGTCACGGCGGTGCTTGGAGGGCAGTTTATATTTTGCTGCTGCAACCGCCGATCAAACGGTCAACCGTTTCCTCCTTTTTCCCCCCACTACAAAGGTGACATTTGCTGCTGTTTGTTAGCTGCTGAATATTCACCTGCCCCCAATTAGTTGGCAAAGCTTGTTCGGAGAGCCACTTAAAATAAAGTCTTCAATTTCTCTCTTTGACACTCCTGATCTTAACCAGTTCCATGTGGGGGTTTTATTGGTTTTTCCTTCTACGTTCTTCCAAGTATTGACCATGCCTTGGCTTGTTCTTCCAATTAACAAACTGGTATTCAATTGTTTCTTCTCTAAATTCGGCCTTCACCTTGTTTTTTTCTCAAATGCTTTCCTAGTTTGACTTCCTTCAGCTCGGATTCTTGACTTCCCTGAATTCAGGCCATGCTTTTTCTTCCCCCGCAGTTTGTTTCACCTGTACCGACCTTCTAGCCCAGGGGTGGCAAACTCAAGGATCCTGCCCAGGGTGCTCAGATCTTGCCCGTGAGACCGGCCTGGACACTGTGGAAGGACCGGCCCGTGGGGCCTGTGACAGTGAAAAGGGGGCTGGGGAGAGACATGCGTGGCCCTCCTGGGCTCCATTTTCAGCCATGACGGCCTCTCGCAGCCCTCGGCCAGCGGAAACAGGCTCCACTTTCATAAGGAGGGGGCTGCAGGAGGCCTTGGCAGCCTAAAACGGGGCCTCGACGAGTGACGTCGAGCTGGCCACAACCCCTGGCCACACCCCCAACCACGCCCCACGGCCCCCTGCCCCCCGCCTCCCTGCGCTCAAACACAACCCGGATGCGGCCCGGAATGAAATCGAGTCTGACACCCCTCGTCCAGCCCCTCCACATAGCCGATCCATAGCAATTTGGGGGGGCAAAACGTTTTGCCTTGTCCTTCGTTTCCTTGTCTTCCGAGGCAAGTTCCCCCCTGGGTCCAATCCAGAGTTCCTGCTGGATATCGAAGAGCAGGAACTTCCTCGGAAGGAATTAACGCCACGTCCTTTCCGCCATTGAGCTGGGATTCCAACATTTTTGAACTGATTTGATATATTAGGTAGACGTGTTTTCTGGGATTAGATTCTGTAATATGGCTAGTCCTTGACTTATAACCGTTTGATTACTGACCGTTCGAAGTTACAACAGCACTGAAAAAACACGATCTATGGCCGTTTTTCACACTTTGGATGAGAAGTGAAACGTTTTCAAGGAAAAAAATCCTCCCCCAAAGAGTCTAGTTCAAAAGCCCCTTTGGGACAATCGTGACCTGGATGATTGAGAATCTCCGTAGGCATTAAGTGCAAATAATGTAACTCACGTCCTCTGCCTGACAACAAGACGTGTGAGGTCATTGTGAGTTGCTAGCAAATGCTTGTTTGTTGCCCTTTTCTCCATTCACACGACAAGACATGGGGTCCACGCGAGGCAATTGTCAGCTACCTACCAGTAGTCCATGTTGCAGGCGGCCAACTCTCCCCTGCTTCCCTGGGGTCCATCCCACCAACCTCTCTGATCAGAACTGTTGGTGAGTGATCCAGGGGCTGTATCTTCTTAAGTGCTGATTTCAACATTTGCCAGTATTTTAATTTAAAACTATCTGGCATGAAAGTAGGAACGGACTGTTGGCATTATCTTGACTTTTCCCAATCTTAGCGATGAAGAGGCTATAATAGTAACTCTGGCTTTACTAATACCCATACGGAAAAGGGAGATTGTTTTTAACAAATATGCCCAGATATTCCAGTTAACTCAAATGTGTTTGTTTGTTTTTTGTATGGTAAGATGTTCAAATCATTTTGCATCAGTCTCAATTCATATCAAAAGGAGACCTATTTTAAAATCAAAACCAGGAAGAGAAACATCTTAGTATGCGAGCATCTTATTTGCAGATGGAAGTTCTAAATTTATTTATTTGTATCCTGCATTCCTTATTTTTACAAATTACTCAAGGCAGTGAACATATCCAACATACTTTCCTCTTCCTTTCCCCCCCCCCCCCACAACAACCCTGCAAGGTGGGTTGGGCTGAGAGAAAGAGAGAGGGGGAAGGGGAGAGAGAGGAAAGAGAGAGAGAGAGAGAAAGGGAGGGGGAGAGAAAGAGGCATAAAGACACCGAACGGGCTTTCATGCCTAAGGCAGGACTAGAACTCGCCACCTCCTGGTGATTGGCCCAGGACCATAACCACTAGATCAATCTCATCAAAACCACAGAGGAAACAACCAGATTTTTAATTATGTCTGTAAAAACAAGGTCTTGGCAACACATCAATAAACAGAGATTTTATGACAATTCTATCAAATGGTTTACTTGTTTTATCTAATGCCAGACTTTTTTATCATATTTGCAAATGATTACTTGTGCCTTTTGGCCATAAGCAAACAAATAAACAAACAAACAAAACGAGCCAGAAGACTCCCATCAAAATAGAGCCTCCCAGCTAAAGTCCTGAACGCTTTGGACTGAAATATCTTCCCTTGGGAATCTGCTTCCACTTAAGTTCAACTTTTGTAACCCTCGCTGTGTGTGTGTGTGTGTGTGTGTGGGTGGGTGTGTGTGTGTGTGTTGGGCTCAAAGCGATTGGCTCTCCATTAGAGATACAAAGGAGGTAAACATTTTAGCTGTTGACAGTGCATAATATCAGGTAAAATTCGCAGCAAAGTTTTCTCCTCTCTCCCTCTTCCGCTCTCTTATGCTCATGTATCGGTTGACTTTTCTCAAAGTAATCAACAAGCATCCACCACAGACAATAAAACTTGCAGGCTCATTAGCCTGGAATGACCCAGCTGTTTTTTATGCAGAGGGTCATTTCTCAACTAATGAGCCAGCCAGCCAGATGGCTAACCCTACCGTAGTCCTGGCTGCAGAAACAGGATTTAGACATCGAGGCGAACGGGGAGCCCCCGGCAGGGCTAAGGGGTGAATGGCGCTAAAGCAAACCCAACGCTCGCTCTTCCAAGGGCTCATTTAGGACTCATTCCATTTAGAGAGTTCATCCGTTGGTTCATGGTGAAAGTCTGCAATACCCTAAAGGCAGAAGCCTAGAGCACTAACGGACCAGAGATACTGAGCGGTTACTTTTCAAGATGCATTTTACGGAAAGAGGGGACGTGCGCCTCATGTGCTTCTCACATACTCGCCTGGGAAGGCTGCAGGGACTGTGCTCTGTCAGATCGGGCGGCCTCTTCCTTCAGGCATCTTCTTCAGATAGATTCCGTACCTCTCGTGCAAAACCGACCCATTGCTCAATTGGTAATGCAGGGCATGCAGTGGTGGGGTTCAAATTGTTTTACCACCCAGCGGTGGGGGCGCTTTGACCTCCTGCAATCCGGCACTCTCCCTGTGTGTTCAACAGCTGATGCACAGCAATCCGCTGTGCCGCACAAAGCAGCTCAGCTTTGAAACCAGGAAATAAAGGGCAGTACAGAGCCAGGGCAGGCGGGCGGGCCCAGCAGCTGGTAGTCCAAGCGGACCGGTTCGCTCATAGGTGATCCTCGGAGCTACCGGTTCGGTCGAACCAGCAGAATACCATCACTGATTGTATGGTGTCATCATCCTCTTTTCACGACCCCGTAATCCCTTGCGGGTGGAATCTGGGCAACTGAATGGAGCCAGCAGAGTGTTTACTGGCCGGATGCCTTTCCTGTCGCCAGGGCGGGGTTTTGTTCAGCAGATAGATTCTCAGTGTGCCCAGCGAGAGAAAGATCTGCCTCTACCTAGGATGGGACTCTCACAGCCTCCTCATTGCTCCACCTCTGGGCCACCTCAGCTCTCCGACGCCTTGTATGGGGCACATCCTGGAAGTGGGTTAAGTCAGCCTCCCATTGAGGATAGTGTGTGAATCTAACCTAGTGAGAGAGAAACGGTCCATATCGGATCCATTCTCCAGATATATTCAAAGGGGGTTCCACAAAGAGAAATAGCTGGATTTGGCCAGTGGGCCTTGAGCTTGACACCCTCGGCCCAAGGCATTTACCCACGTAGCAGGGCGTTATTGCTCTTGTCCTTTCCATCTTCTCATCTACCACCTTCCTCCTCTCTTCTCCTTTTGTCGGACAGTTGTTAAGTGAATCTGGCTTCCCCATTGACTTTGCTTGTCATAAGGTCGCAAAAGGGGGTGACCTGTGCAGCCGTCACAAATGGGAGTCAGTTGTCAAGCCTCTGAATGTAAACCACGCGGATGCTGCTGCAATGGGTCGTGTGAAAAGCACCCCTAAGTTGCTTTTTGCCAATGCCGTTGTAACTTTGAAGGGTCACCAAATGAACGGTTGTAAGTGGAGGACTGACGACCTGTGATTCAGAATGATTTCTTGTAAAAGACGGTTGGGATGATTTCCCCGTTTTTCCCTTCATAAACTTTTCCCTGAAAGGGCTTCTTGGAGTTGGTCACCCAAAGTCATAATAGATGCCCATTTTCTTACAATCTCCCCAGTGCAAATTGACACGATATAATTTCTACCAAGTTTATGCTATTTACAGATGGCGTTCATGGTCAATTTTGGCTAACTTTTTGAAACCGATATGAAAAGTAGCCCAGGCCTTAAAAAGCCTTTTAATGACACTCATCAACTTCCCTTTCCAAACCACCCAGAACGGTGCCATTTAATATAAGAATTGTAAAAAAAAAAAGAATGTTCATTTAATAATTTAAAATGCAGCAGACACAACTCATTTTTCAGATATTGTTAATGGCATGAATTATTTAGAAAGTTTACAAAGGACCGATTAAATTCATTCATTTGAAACTGGTATAGGGTCTGCTGCTTGAACAGTGGGTTGGGCTAGAAGACCTCCAAATTTCCCTTCCAATTGGGTTATTCTGTTGCTATTATTCTTCTGAAAGGAGTTTCTGTAAATAATCACATTTCTAATTCAGTAAAATCTTCCCATGTCTTCTCTTGGAGAAAAAAAAATATCATTATAATTAACAAGAGAATGACGCCGGAATAGGGCAAGAGAAGCTAAGGATTGCTTCCAGTTTTCCCAAACTTCAAATCTTGATACAGTAGATATTAATTTTATTTATGTCACAGAGAATCAGACTTAATTTCCACCCAATGAAATGGCTTAGTTTCTGAATGATAGAAACCATATCTATATATATAAAAGAGAAATACCACTCAGGCATCATCACAAAATCCCCAGAACCGTAAAGGCTACAAACTTGAAATTGGGCACCTATGTTCCTCTTGGCTTCTAGGTGCTCAATAAGAAAGGATTTTCTAAATGACCATCAGAGCATTAGTATTTCCTATATTATTATTATTATTATTATTATTATTATTATTATTATTATTATTATTATTATTATTATTATCACGCTCTGATGCTAAGGAGTTCTACTCCCCCTCCACACCTGAAAAGAAATCTCTTCCAAATGCAAAACACAAGCGGAGGAGAGGAGTTTCAGTTTCCGTTTTACAGAACAGTTGAGCTAAGCCACGCCCAGGCTCCTTGCTGTCTCCTTGCTCACACAGCAAACACTCTTTCAGTTTCCAAACAGCTCTCAACTCTCTCACACACTGACTAGACACTACCCAGGTGAATACTTATGGATGCTGGTAGGCAGAGGCAGAATTTCCCCACTTATTTTCCTCCCCAAAAACTAAGCCCGACCACGTAGTTTCGTAGCGAAGGACGGATATCGAGCTAGTTACTTGATAAACCCCAAATTCTCTCATGCCTCTGTTTGTACTGAGTGATTCACCTAATTATCTCTCCTCCTCCTCTTCCTCCCTTTTTTCTCCTTTCTTATTATTAGAATGCATAAATACATTATTTGCCATAAAGTGAAGACAAGTGGGAGGCAGAGGGCTTGGGGAAGTTCTGAACAAAAAATAGAATTTTAGGAAGAATACTTATTTAAATGCGGCTATTCTTATTGAAAAGTAATGATAATGTTGCCATGGTAGTTCCACTTCTCTTAGGATTTTAAGGGGAAATTATTCTTACCATCTGCAAACATTAATAACATGATGTTCTATTTTTGATGGAAAGTTCAAATGTTGTTGTTGCTCCAAATATAACAGAGGACAATGGTTTTATTCCCGCAGTACCCCCAGTTTATTTTTTGTTTAAAAAAAAAAAACAATTGAAGAAAATCTGTATCTGATCTGCTAATTATTGTACTAGTTCATTAGTTTGTATTTCATTTTATAGTTACTTATCAGTTCTTTGGACTGGTCCCCAGTCTGGCCTTTCAGGGGTTTACCCAAACACCACTGGAACTCTCCCGGAATCACAAAGATAATCGAAAGAGCAAAAATAATTACAGCAAGATTATTTAATATTAATTTAAGATGAATGTGCAATTAGAAAATAAACAGCTATTTTGGAGGGGTTTTTTGGGGGGAAAAAAGCAATTTGGATGTTTTTAATCCGCCTGAGAAGGAAGACAGTGCTGGCCAAGCAGAAAAAAACCTTTTTACTCACTTCTTATTCTTTCTTAACATTTTCTCTTTTCTTTCATCATTCCAAAATAGCAGCTACACTAAAACAAAGAACTGAAATATTTATTTATTCACTCCATTTCTAGAATCACCCAATCAAACAGAATCAAGCCATGAATTCAAAAGAAAATAAATACAATTTGTACGGCCTATTGGAGAATAAGCATAAGGAGAAGAACAGGATGGTAATACCAAGCTCAAAGAATCAGGACCACCCGTTAGGCTTCAACAAAGAAGATTTAATACAGAACATTGAATAATAAAGCTGGAAGGGACTTTGGAGGTCTTCTAATCCAACCCCCTGGTCAGGCAGGAAGACCCTACACCACTTCAGATAAATGGTTATCCAACATCTTCTTAAAAACTTCCAGTGTTGGAGCATTCTACAACTTCTGGAGGGGAAGTTGTTTCACTGATTAATGGTTCTTACTGTCCTGCCCTCAGCCTGACCCGCTACTCTTCTTTTGGGGCAGCCCCTGAGATATTGGAAGACTGCTATCCTGTCTCCCCTGGTCCTTCTCTTCGTCAAACTAGACAGGCCCAGTTCCAGCAGCCGTCCTCCTTCTTGCTCTTTTCTGCACTCTTTCGAGACTCTCGACATCTCAAAATGCTCGAAAACAGAAGTATCTTTTCTATTTCTCGATTCATATCTTCTTGTTGATGACTTACCATGGACAGAAAGCTTGTCTTCTTAATGGTCTAATGGTTATCAACAGCAATAACCACAACAATAAAGGACTCAGGAAGAACATTTTGTACCCCAGGGGCCATAAAGTACTACTTTTTTGATATTTGGCCTCTGTCACAAATTTCCATGCTGGATTATACAGGATAATTCAGATTGGTTACACAAACACACATACACATACACACTTGGATTACACGTGTAGAGTATCAAGCGGCATATTTTTTTCAGATAACAAGGTGACTCTTTTCACATGTTATGTCTGCAAGATAACAAGTGGCATTTTCCGTTGAAGCTGAGGATGGTCTTTTCCTGCTTCCTATTTTCATGAATGCCCAGTTTTTAAATGCAATGAGTTCGAATGCCTTCCTGTTGTCACTTTTTGTATTTTTGACACTGCAGCCACCTGCATTTTTAAGTGGCAGTGGCATGTCTACTTCACAGGATTGAGCAAATTTGTTAAGATTTTTTTTTTCCTCTAGCTTTCTGGGAAATAATCTGAAAACTAAGATACTATGAGATACAGGCCTTTTAGGGCAATAATATATTTACATTGTAAATTGGTGGGGGGTTTTGTGGAAAAAAAATGATGTTTAGAGTGAGGGGAAACCTTTGCGCTCTCGGTTATTAAAAGTGGCAAAGTAATAGAAAAGTGATCTTGATTTTGGCTATTTAGTTCACGCTGGAATGGAGTGAAAATCCCTTCCATTATTTCAAGATTCTGAGGTAAACAGGTCTAAATGAATGACACCAAAAGTGCCTCTTAGGGGGAGGAGGGCTTTAAGACTAATTTACGAAGCCTCTGCTGACCATGGAAGTAGCCTGACGATTTCCAGGCTTCTGTGTAAGCTTGAAAACATGTTACGGTGGTTTGTGAGTTGCCTTAGCTTTAAGGGACGGACCCCCCCCCCTCATTCCTGAGTCCTGCAGAGTCCCAGCCCCTCTTTCAGTCGTTCGTCTGCTGAGGATTTTCTCTGTGGCCTGTTGAGAGGGAGGTGGAACCAGCAAGGTTTGGTCTGAAAAAGCCGAGTTTCAGAACTTGGCCCCATCGAGGCTTCATCGAGACTCCTACTTGGAAGGATTCAGACAAAATATTCCGTGTTTGTTACTCTGGCAAACTTTCTATTATTTCTCTTTTCTGGCTTAGGAGTTTTTTAAATTGGGAAAGTTTGTGAAGGCTTCTTGAAAGGGGTGATGGAAAAAATAGATAGATAGATAGATAGATAGATAGATAGATAGATAGATAGATAGATAGATAGATAGATAGATAGATAGATAGATAGATAGATAGATAGATAGACAGACAGACAGATAGATAGATGATAGATAGATAGATAATGCTGGATGGATGGATGGATGGATGGATGGATGGATAGATGATGGATGGACGGGCAGATGGATTCCTTCCTCCCTCCCATCCACCCACCCACCCACCCAGAAGAGGATTCCCAGCAGGGCTTTTTTGCCGGATCTTTGAACATAAGCCTCCTGTGGGACAGGCTTCCATGTGATGTTAGGCCTCCACTGTAGAGGACAATCATCTGGATTTCCTAGATTAAAAAAATAAAGACATCCTTCCTTCTGTTGCTGGAGTCAATGCTGTAAAGTCGATGGCCAACAAATCCCCACCCTTTTCTTCCGCTTCAATCTTCTCAGGCTTCAATCTTCTGATTCCAATAAAGTAGAATCTTTGTAGCTGAGGGATGAACTGTGGGGTCCTTGTTGCTCTCTGAGCTGGTTGGTTTTCTTGCAGACATTTCATGACCCAACTAGGGAACACCATCAATGCTAGAATGGAATGGGGAGGAAGGGGAGGAGGAGGAAACGACTGTGGGGTCCTTGTTGCTCTCTGAGCTTGGCTTTTTCTTGCAGATGTTTCATGGCCCAACTAGGGAACATCATCAGTGCTAGAAGGGAGGGAGGTTTGCATCTATATAAAGAGAGCAAACCTATTCCCTCTCAGCACTGATGATGTTCCCTAGTTGGGCCATGAAACGTCTGCAAGAAAACCACCCAGCTCAGAGAGCACCATGGACCTCTCCTATTGTGCAAATCGCTGCTTCCCTGTAGGGTGTTTAGCTGAGCCCGCCAGCCTCCCTCTGCTCGCCTGTCCTGCAGCATGTCCCCCCTTGCTCTCCCCCCCTGACGAGGCAGCCTTGGCCTGGGGATGGGTCACTAGCCTGGAACGTCAGCCTAAATCTCAGGGAAGCCTCCCTGGCGGTATTAACTCAGTGCTGCAATTCACAAGAGATCAGGATAAGTAAACGATATTCAGGAGATCTGAATTTTATTTCAATCTGGACTGTCTTTCATCCTGGGCTTAACCCAATTTATTTTGCAATATGTATATATATTGCAAAGTCCACCCTCCCTTCCCTCCTCCCCTTCCCTTTTTCAATATCCCTCCCACCCGCAAGTCCAGATGAAACGCTTTGCAGCCTTGGCTTTGTCCTTCCAGTCTGGAGTGAATTCTGGGCTGGGTAAGAAAAAGGCTGGAAATAATCGAGACCCCTGGCTGCCCCCCCCCTCCCTCCCCAGCGCCATAGATCTGATGCTGATTAGGTGATGCCACACCGCTTCCCTCCCCTTCTCAGCGTGGATCCTTGCAAGCCCGGCTGCGCTGACTTAGTCACTTGGAAGAAATATTGATTGCACAGTAGGCTGAAAACAGGTGTGAAGTGAGCTCAGGCCATGTTTTGATATAATACCTGAAGAAAATTCAGAATTTCGTCCGTTAATTGGATGGAAAGAGCTGGAGTGGGCTAAAAAAAAAAAACCCACGTAGAAAGAAGACTGATAGCCAGGCAGAAGCTCCGTCTGGAAGGATTTGGCCCTGGCCTCTTGTGCATTTAAACACTAGATCTGCCATGTCTGTGTCTCTCTCTGTCTCTCTCGTACGTTTGTGTGTCTCCCTCTCTCAGCTATGCTTGCCTGCCTACCTCCCAACCGTCCATCCATCCATCCATCTATCTATATGTCAAGGAAGGAAGGAAGGACAGAAGGAAGGAAGGAAGGAAGGAAGGAAGGAAGGAAGGAAGGAAGGAAGGAAGGAAGGAAGGAAGGAAGGAAGGAAGGATGGAAGGAAGGAAGGAAGGAAAGGAAAGGAAGGGAAAGGAAAGGAAAGGAAAGGAAAGGAAAGGAAAGGAAAGGAAGGACGGAAGGAAGGAAGGAAGGAAGGGCTATAGCCCTTAGTCTTATCTCCCGCTTCCCAGTGCTTTCCAGCCCTCTCTAAGTGGTTTACAGAGTCAGCCTCTTGTCCTCCCAACAATCGGAGTCCGGAATCAACTATATATTTCTCTGCATTCTCTTTTGGCAAAATGTGGACACACATGGATAGTATCCTTCAGAATATTTCTCTCTTAGTTTCATTTTAAATAAACAATGACAAGAAGTTGCAAGAACTTAAAAGAAGGCAAAATGGATTAAATTGTTTTCTAAAGTAAAGGAATACTTTAGATCCCTAAATCCAAATGACTGCCAATTTCCCTCTCTGTTGCACTTTTAATCTGACCGGACACAAAAGAGGAAATGAGATAATTTTGAATTATGACTTATTCCTTTTCTCCCCTCTCTGAAGACTTTTACCCTACGAGATTGCAAAAAGGCCAGTCTACCCAAATCACAACATACCATGTATGTTTATTTAACATTTGAACATTTATGGGGACAATAACACGTCAAAGTTCTCAAAAATCTTTTTCTTTTTTTGTTTGCTTTAGACCAGAGGTCTTCCAACTTGGCAGCTTTAAGACTTGTGGACTTCCACTCCCAGAATTCCTCCTCCAATCCATGTTAGCTCAGGGATTCTGGGAGTGGAAGTCCACAAGTCTTAAAGCTGCCAAGTTGGAAGACCCTTGCTTTAGACAATAACACCCCCTTTTGTCATAGTTCTGTCTCTACAGAAGTTGTCCATATGCTCCTCGGTTAGAAATCCAATGGCCCATAATTGATCTAATTGTTTGGATACGTCTTCATATTTTCCACACCACCGTGTGTGCATACCTGAGGCAACAGGCAAGCTTTTCAGGTCAATTCTGTCTCCCTTGCATGGATGCACAATTGTTGCTTCCCTGAGGGGCACATTCCATTTTTTTTTCTCCTTAAATGTGATAGCAAATCTCTTTCCTGGTTATAAGCAAGCAACCTGATACTGGATCAGCCCACAACCCAAACACCAGGGTGAAAAATTCCCCCAAGGAAAAAAATCTTTCACGAGAGGTTTTTCCCCCCTCTTTCCCTTCTCATCATATTACTTCTCTTCTCTCTTCTCTTCTCTTCTCTTCTCTTCTCTTCTCTTCTCTTCTCTTCTCTTCTCTTCTCTTCTCTTCTCTTCTCTTCTCTTCCCTTCCCTTCCCTTCCCTTCCCTCCTCTCCTCACTCCCCTCCTCTTCCCTTCCCTCTTCCATCCCTTCCCCTTTCCCCTCCCCTCCCCTTATCACCAGGGGCAGGATAAAGATTGCCAAAATAAAGGCTTTAGGAGATTCCACTGTAAAAAACAACAACGATGCCCTGAGATGTTTCCATTTGGGGTGTTTTCACAACCTTTTCCTCTTTTCTATCCTGATTTAAACCTCAGTTTTAATTATGCTTCCAAATTGCCAACCAGGGCCTCACATATCCCTTGACCAATCTGGCCAATGGCAGGTGAGCCTTCTGGTGAGCCTTTCATGCAAGATAGATAATGGCTGAAGGGTGACAGGTTTTTCTCTCTCTCCCTTCCTTCCTTCCTTCCTCCCTTTCCGGGTGCAGGGAAACCAGAATGGATGGAGATGTTCCCTAAATTGAAAGATTAAGATGGGCATCTCTTGCAGAAAGGCTACAGCTAAAACTCAAGACTATTCCAGGTGCCTGATCGTGTCGTATCATATGCCTTTCAGGGTTTTTTTTTTAATATAGAAACTTTTCTTGTTTTATCAATATATAAAATACAAAGAGAAATCAAAATGGGAAATTAAGGGAAGCAAAAGGAAAGGGGGAAAGAAAACATGAGGTCCAAGGGAAGGAAAGACAAAGGCATTGACCAGCACAATGAGGACTTCAGGGAGAGATTCATTTTTTTGAACCCTAACCCTGACAACCAGGGCCCTTTCAGTTTTAAGAGTAGTCATTGACTGATTGATTATGCACCATTTAAATCAGCCGAATCAGAGGAGAAGGAGGAGGAGGAGGAGGAGGTCTGGGAGTCAGGTCAGCATCAGGGCAACCTGGGAGCCCCAAGGGAGGAGAGGGAATGGAGCTGGCAGAGACAGAGACAGAGACAGAGGCGGAGCCTGGGCCATCGATCAGCCCTCAGATGGAGAGTCAACTGCCCTCAGGTCTGGAGGTGGCTGATGAGGAAGAGGAGGAACAGCCGGGCCCAGTGCAGAAGGCAGAGGAGAGGAGAGCAGTGGAAATCTATGGGCCGGTCCTTGGGACGGAAGAGCCACTGCTGCTAGCAAAGCCCCTGGGGATCAAAGGCAGTGGGCGGAGATGAGTAGATATGGCAGACAACTATTAGTCTTCCTTCCGGACAGACTGGTTATCCTGCGGTGAGAGAGAGAGTTGTTGGGGCCAAAAGGCTGACTCTGTAAACTGCTTAGAGAGGGCTGTCAAAGCACTGTGAAGCAGAATAGAGAATGGAATGGAATGGAATGGAATAAATAATGGAATGAATGAATAGAATGGAATAATAGAATGGAATAGAATAGAATAGAATAGAAAAATAGAATAGAAAATAGAATAGAATAGAATAGAATAGAAGAATAGAATAGAATAGAATAGAATAGAATAGAATAGAATAGAATAGAAGAATAGAATATTGGAAAGAATAGAATAGAATAGAACAGAATAGAATAGAATAGAATAGAATGAATTAGAATTAGAATATAGAATGGAATAGAATAGAATAGAATGATTGGATTGGACACACAAGGAAATTGGTCCTTGGTGCAGTACATCAGCCTAAGTGCTATTTTGAAAGAAAGCATCCGATCCTGCAAATGTCGGTGAAGTTTCTCAGTCATCCAGACAGAGTTGCCTGGAGGTCGATTCCTGGCACTCCTTTCCTTGTGGGCTTGAAACATTTCAACATGTCTTCACCCTGAGCAGGTCGGTTAGGGAGATCTATTCTGAAGAAGCTACTTGGATAACATTTTGAACCCAAAAAGAAGAGAAATCCAATGGCCGCGACTCCCCTTCCAGATCAGATCCTGTAGGCTAAGGGAGGAGAAGACCTCAAAGGTCCCTTCCAACCCTATTAGTGCGTGTGAGTTCTTTCACACTTGCAACACACCTGTCTTTGTGGAATACGGTGACCTGGTTCCACCGCTTCTCCTCCTATCCTGGGTAAAGCACCCAGGGAAATCGATCCCTGACAATCTCTGGGTGGTGAGCCAAGCCAAACTACGTTAATTTTTGGTTAAGGGAAATACCGGAGGAGCTTTTCCGATTATTATATTTGGAGGTTTTGTTTGAGACGAATGTCACAGTGAAGTCCCCCTCGTCGTCTTCTTTTTTCTATCAATGGCTTCCCTATGGCCTGACAGGTATTGATGTCCTTTGTCAGGGAAGAAATATCTTCTGCAACTAGGAGTAAAAACTCTGTGATTTTTCAGAAGATGCTGGGAAGATAATAAAGTAATTTGTCTTCACGCAGGGATTAAAGTCAAACTTTGAAGGTGAAAAAATAAAGGAAAGAAAATAACCTCAAATTAAAAGGAATATATATATATATATATATATATATATATATATATATATATATATATTGGCAGTGTAGAGTTGTTATTATTTTTACCCAGGATAATTATATAACAAACTTGTTTTCATATTAAAAATGTATTGACATTTACACCAATACCTGTGATGTTGTGATATTGGGTGAATCTGCTCTCTGCTCCCCTCCCGATTCTGCAGCTGTCCAAGTCAGAAGAGAAGCCTTCGGCCACGGGTTCAAGCGTGTGGATTTCCTAGGGTGGCGCGGGGTGGTGGTGGGAGGGAGTGCATTCAAATTCTGTGTGCAAAACACGTAAAAATGAGTTTTCGTTGCTTCACGGAGGGTTGAGGAAGGGAATGAAGTCCGGGTGTCACCACCGCATTTGACCCTGCTTTTTCAAAGGAATCTGATGGCCAAGAAGCAAAGCAAAGACGCCTCTCTGGGGATAGTAAGATTAGAGAAAAAAAATGGAATTACAGTATCTAGCTCCTCTCCTCTCCCTTCCCCTCCCCTTCTGAAAGTCACTATCAAAATAATCCCTTTATAGTGGCTGTAATCATATTTTTAAATGTATTTTAAGACGTTTATTTCTTTTAACTCATACTTGCCTCCATGTCACTGTCATGAACAGCTAACAAAAGTTGCAAACACAACATAATAAACAACAACCTAGCAATCAATACATAACCGCAGCGGAGATAAGAAGCCACTATCCATATAACCAACCCAGATTTCGCCCTCCTTTACCCACCAACAAAGCCACCTCTTCAGAGCTTTAGAAAAGGCCAACAGTCCCGGGACTGATTTCATATCTGGAGAGCGGGTGTTTGGGGCACCCAAAAGTGGGCACCATGACAGCCAATGACATCTCAGCAGGTGGCACTTTTGAACAGAGAGAGCTTGTATCGCGTCTCTCTTGCCAGGTCAGATGGTGGAGTGAGGGAGGGAGGGAGGGAGGGAGGGAGGGAGGAAGGAAGGAAGGAAGGAAGGAAGGAAGGAAGGAAGGAAGGAAGGAAGGAAGGAAGGAAGGAAGGAAGGAAGGACTCCAATACAACACAGTGACACCCATTCCCAACTCCCAGAAGGTTGATGGATGGCGCTGAAGGCTGCTAAGAGGTTAAGAAGAGCAAAAGGATGGATGTACCATCTCCAGCCAGAGGTTATCTCTGAACACGATCAAGGCCATTTTGATCCTCTGCCCAGACCTGAATTCTGACTAGACAGGATCCAGCTAATCTGGTTCTTCTCGGGATCTCTGGAGATGCTGCATGACCATCTTCTCAACTCGCCTTCCCTAAAAAGGGGAAGGTTGGAAGCTGGATGGTAATTGCCCAGCACAGTTGAGTCTAGCCATGGTTTGCTTCAAACTTCTCAGTCTGGCCACAGATCTTGCTAGACGCAGGGCTCTCCAATCTTGGCCACTTTAAGACTTGTGGACTTCAATTCCCTTTGCTGGCTATGAGGAATTCTGGGAGTTGAAGTCAACAAGTCTTAAAGTTGTCAAAGTTGGAGACCCCGGTGCTGTTGAAAGTTTCTAGCATGCATTCCTTCACCTCTTTAGGTAGGATTTTGTAGTAGTGAGCAGACAGGAGAGAGATCTTGCCTCAACAGGAGAAGATATTGAATTCCTAGGATCCCTGGGAATTTCCCCACCAAGAATACTGAAGTATTCCATCTTTTTTTTTTTTTAAAAAAAAAAACTTTCCTACTGGTTCTCCCAAATCAAGCTGATGCTATTTTGGTCAGCTTTCAAGAAATTGCTCAGCCAAGGAGCCACTGAAGGTTCAACTGAACAGAGACAAAAGAAATTCATATGAGTTGGATCCCAGTCCAGGTACAGAAACCCAAATGCATTTCTTCTTTATAAATTGAGATGTTGAGACAGTTAGGTTTAGTTTGGATGTGTATTGCTCCTAGTGTTCAACGCAATAAATATTCTTGTAACTATGACCATTTCTCCTCTAGAGATATGTATTTTCTGCTGTTGGGCTTCAAGCATACTGGTGCAATGCAATCTAGTCACCCAGATGTAATATATTCATTGTTAGAGAGAAAATGTATGCTAAAACCAAGCTTGGCTTTCTTGTTCTTTGTGTCTTTGCCAATTTGCTAAGTAACATCGAAATAGATGTTTTCAGTGTATGATGTGGTTAGTGTGGGAATATTAATTAGCTAATTCATTAAGCTAGTTTCATGCACCCATTTCTTATTTAGCCATTACTTTTATTTCCTTACAAGCTTCTATGAATAGTAGTCTTGGAATCTCTCTTGAGGAATAAGCAGCTGGGAATCCTTATAATGCATGTAGTACATTGAACAAAAAAGGAAAGAAAATAATGTTTTATTGGATTATTATCATACCCTCTTCATCATACAAAATAATCAAGATTATATTATAACAAATCTGGCTTTGCACATTAATCAACCCTGTAATTACTAGTTCTAAATTAAATTTGCAGCAGGAAAGAACTCATTGGATTAATTTTACATAATGAACAGAGTTTAGATAATGGGCATTCTATCTACTGTATCTATTTAGATATTAGATAGTCTTCCTTCCTTCCTTCCTTCCTTCCTTCCTTCCTTCCTTCCTTCCTTCCTTCCTTCCTTCCTTCCTTCCTTCCTTCCTTCCTTCCTTCCTTCCTTCCTTCCTATTATGTCTTCCTTCCTTTCATCCCCTCCCTCCCACTTTCTCCTTTCCTTATATTTATATTTTTCTGTCTGTCTGTCTACCCATCCATCCATCCATCCATCCATCCATCCATCCATCTTTTTAATCTGTATCTCATTATCCTGTATTGAATAAAATAACCTTTTTACTTTAGATTTAGTTGCTGAGCCAGTCTAAAAACTAAGCTATAAACACTTACCTTTTCGAAAGAAGAGGGGACACCTGTGTTCCTTCTTAAACCTACCCCTGTCGCTTGCTACCGTGTGGTATAAGGCGGTCATGTGGATTAGCAGGGTTTAGGTGATCTCGTCTCTGAAGTTACAGAATTCTCTCAGGAAATGTTGCTGCTAAAATCATGGTATGAAAACTACAAGTAGTGGCTTATAAAAATAAGAATTGGAACACCCAGAAATCCCACACCTTAGTGTGTGTGTGTTTTGGGGGGGAATGCAGGCCCTCTGCTTTTCAGGAACCATTTGCAAAAAAATAAAAATTGCCAACATGAATTCATTGAGAAGATTAATGTACTTCTCTAATCCACAACTGTGTAAGTCATAATAAGGAACAGCCTTGAGGTTAAGCCCTCTCTTGCTTCTGAATCAAATCAGCGGCATTTAATACCAGTGTCCACAGCTGCTCTCCTTTCATAGAGTCTCTTCTGGGTGTTTTCTCAAAACTTTGCAGAGTTTGGATTAAAAGTGTGTTTTTCAATATTCACAGGGCAGTGGTGGGATTTTTTTTACTACCGGTTCTGTGGGTGTGACTTGGTGGGTGTGACTTGGTGGGTGTGACTTGGTAGGTGAGACTCAGTGGGCATGGCTTGGTGGGCGTGGCAGGGAAAGGTTACTGTAAAATCCCCATTCCCTCCCCTCCCCACTAACCTGCTTTCCAGCTCCCTTCTCCTGTGCAGGGCAACCAAAGGAGACCCAGCCGATCAGCCGGGACTCGATGGGAGGCAGAGAATAGACGGGGTTGGCGGGGCCAGTCGGGATTGGCTGGTTCTCTGAACTACTCAGAATTTCCGCTACCGATTCTTTAGAACCGGTCCAAACCAGCTGAATCGCACCTCTGTCACAGGGTCAGCGTAGATGCCTGCAAGTCCTCCTTGAAGCTGGCGGGGTGGGGAACCCGATGGCCTTTTTAGGACTTGTGGACTTCAACTCCCAGGATCCTTGAGCTGTTGAAGTCCGCAAGCGCTCAAGGGCCCGTCCTTCCCCATCTCCGCTTTAAGCGATTCAGGCCTTTTTGTTCCCAGGGAGCCTGAAGCAAAAGAGCCTTGTGTTTACATTGGCAGAACATCTGCTTGCCAGCTCTTTCTGAGTACATTACTTGCCACATTAAGTTCATTAGAAGTATTAAACAATGAATAAAATCAGGGGAAATGAACCATTGTTATTAAAATGCAACGTCTATTTATTGAGCTAGGATGAATCGCGAAGAAAGCTATGAAATTGGTAGTGACTTTGACAAGGAGAAGCTCTGAGAATTTTTTGTTCCAGGGCATCTGAGATGGAGGCAACTCAATATCATTAATATTTGAGGTTTTCATATTTTTTCTTTCAGCCCTTTCATCTTTTATTTTCTCTTTCTTTTGTTCTAAGATCTTCTGAAACTATTCCTGTAATGTGATCTTACTGACGATGAAAGCTCTTCCTTTCGTAAATCTGTTATTTTATAGTCAGTTGCACTGCTGTTTTTAACACACTCCCAATAAGATTTGAAACCTATGCTCCAGGATAGCTTGTTATCCTATTTGGAGTGCTTTGATTATTATTATTATTATTATTATTTGCAACTCATTAAATCGTGTGGAAATTAATTAAAACCTTATTGCAAAAAGAAAGAGGATAGCATTTGAGCTGGGGAGCTGATTGAATGCTTTTGAACAGCGGCGTGTACAGAGAGGGGCCTAACCTGCTTTTGTTGTGTTGTAGTTCCTGTTTAGACAGTTGGAGAGATTTAGCAATTACCACAACTGTACTAATTTCACACACTTTGAAGGAGAGGCACTAAAGAGAAGCATCATGCTGGGATTCTGGTTCCAATTACTGTGATTTGCAGGCTGCTGATAACTATTCCCCCCCCCCCCCCCACCCAAGCCTCGACTTACAATTGGTTGCTTAGTGACAATTTAAAGTTAAAACAGGACAGGCTCATTTCAGACCCTTGGAAACAGGTGCCTAGTCCTTGGTGAGTATCCTGTGGTCACGTGACTACATTTCATGACGTTTTTTGTTTTGCCAAAGACCAGCAATTAATTCTCATTTTCAGCAAAACCAGTGCAGTTTTTAAACTTACGTCCAATAAGATTTGAAACCTGTGCCTCAAGATAGCTTGTTATCCTATTTGTAGTGCTTTGACGGTTGTTTTTTTTTCCAATTCATTAAATTGTTTGGAAATTAATTAAAACCACAGCAGACTGTTGGTTCACTTAACGACCATGGAGGTAGCTGAACAACTGCCACCAAGAGAAGCTCATAAAATTGGATTGGTCACCGTCATGACTTAGAACTTTGGCAGGCTCCATTACGGTCATAAATTGAGGACTACCTGTCCTTGGAAACCAGCCTAGCGTCTCCCAGGGGAAGACAGTAACGACAGTGATAAGGCTAGAGTTTTCTGAAATCCTATTTATTCCACATCATCTTGTTCCTCAAGGTGGTCCCTTGATGCCTGCAGATAGCTTGCATGTCCCTCAATATCCTTTATTCAGAACCATACGGATTGTTTTATAATTACTCAAACAGGATTATTTTTCCAACAGTCGGTAGCAAAGAGCAAAGTTCCACTTAATGCTGAAGAAAACATTTGATTTCGTTATACTGAATTGTCCTTTTGAAATTCTGCAAATGACTCTCATGTTGGTGGCAAGAACAGACAGGATTGTTGTTTTGGTTGCTACCATATTAAAATAAAGATGTGGAGACTCTAGAAAATGTGCAGAGACGAGCAATGAGGGGGCTGGAGGCTGAAACGTATGAGAACGGTTGCAAGAATTGGGGATGTCCAGTTTGATGACAAGAAGGGCCGGGGCAGGCATGGGAGCAGTCTTCCAGTATTTGAGGGGCTGCCCCAAAGAAGAGGGAGTCAAGCTGAGGGCAGAACAAGAAGCAACGGGTGGAAACTCATCAAGGAGAGAAGCAGCTTGGAACTAAGGAGGAATTTCCTGACAGGGAGAACATTTTATGAGTGGAATTTCTTGCTTCCAGAAGTTGTGAATCCTAAAGAAGAGATTGGACAGCCGTTTGTCTGCAATGGTGTAGGGTTTCCTGCCTGAGCAAGGGGTTGGACTAGAAGACCTCCACGGTCCCTTCCAGCTCTGTTATTCTGTTAGAATCAGAGTCTGGTAAATAAACCAGAGAGCAAATACAAGTCAATTAAGTTACATCAAGGGGGAGGTCAACTTCCAATAAGACGAACAAACAAACTTTGTTGTGTTCGGTTGAGTAGTAACAAGAAACGGGGCTTCTCTCCGTGAGTCGAGCCAGGCCGGCCATAGAATAGAGTCCCATTCAGGGTGGAAATCTGTTCTTGGGAAGATGAAGAGATGAGTTCAAGGCCAGCAGACTCAAGTAAAACGGGGAAGACCAAAGTCCTTTTCTTTCATTTCACCTATTTTGGGGGAATAAAAAGAGCCTTGCTTTTGTGAACAAGTTTGGTCCTGCATCGAAGATAGCTGTATCTTTGAAGATGTGGCATTTGAACCGTAGTTCCCAGCAATGGGTGAGCGATGATCCTTTGAAGAAAATCCTTTCACCTGAATGGCCTTTTTTTATATATATATAACCAAAGAGGCCAATAACCCGAAAGCAGAGAAATATCATTTATTCTCTGGGCTTCCATTCTTCCACCAGTCGAGACGGCGTGTGCTTCCTTGGGAGCTTTCCCTGCAGAGTTCCTGCTGCTTTCGATGTACCAGCTTAATTCCCTGGTCGAAGTAGCGGAGAGAGATTTGCATGGAAGACAGACAATTAATCTCCATAAGCATTAATAAGTATATTTTTCCTCCATTTCCAACGCTTTGTCTTGACGCGGATAATTAAATGGGAGAATGGTGGGTTTCTTTCTTTTTCTTTTCTTTTGGACTAACAGTGATTTCAACACAAAGCCTGAAACTAGCGTGTGAAGGAGGTAAAATCCATTCTTTATCTCTAAGCACCTGGCAGCCAAAATATCTTTTGCATTTCGCCCAAAGCTACGGTTGGCTCTTGCTGTCATTAGACTCTTGGCCATGCAGCCTTTCCCAGAGCAAATTTATTTCATTTATTACATTTATATGCCAGTCATTTTGTTGATAAGACCACTTTGGGCAGCTTACTACTCGTGTTTCCCTGAAAATAAGACCCTGTCTTATATATATTTTTTTGCCATCAAAAAAGGCACTAGGTCTTATTTTCGGGGGGTGGGGGATATGGTCTACTGACTCATCTCACTTGTGTGCGTTGCCCCCAACCTCCTTTTCGATGTCAGAGGCCCTTGGGACTTTTTCTGAGGCTGGCAAGGCTTTCCTGAAGGCCTCTGGGGATGATAAGAGACCTCTGGATCGATCCAGAGCTTGGTTCTCAGCTCCAGAGGCCTTCAGGGAAGCCTTGCTGGCTGCAGAAGAAATGGGCCGGCAAGGCCCAGTGTGTGAGGCCTGGCTACACCTGTCCAAAGGTAAGTAGTAGGGCAGCTCCACCCCCTTCCCATAGCCACCCTAGCTTAATTTTTACCTGTGCACCCTGGAGTGGGCGGGATCTTAATTAGGGCTTATTTTTGTGGGGGGCAGGGCTTATATTGGGTGCATGTATAAAAATCAAGCTAGGGCTTACTTTTGGGGTAGGTCGTATTCTCGGGGAAACAGGGTGGTAGTAAAAAGATAAATGCAAAAACAATTAAAAATTGAACAGTTATACAAAATACCGGAATCGAGAGGATGGTTGGCAGGCGGATGAGATCGACTTCTTATCCTCTCAACCCCCTTCCGTGGAGGGTTCTCCCCTCAGGCAAACCAGCAAAACAGGGTCTGAATGTCTTTCCGGGAAGCCCAAAACCTCCAGTGGGAGAACAAGGAGGGCAAGGAAGAAAGGAAGACTTTATTTCCCTCCTGCAGGAACATCCGCAAGAAGGAAAAGGGCTTCTTACGATGGCAGCAGAGAAACCACCCGTGACACAGCTGGTCCTCGACTTACAACCGTTCGTTCGTTCATTTAGGGACCGTTTGAGGTTACAACGGCACTGAAAAAAGTGACTGACGACCGCTTTCCACACTTATGACCGTTGCAGCATCCCCCATGGTCATGTGATCAGAATTCGGGCGCTTGGCCACGGACTCGTACTTACGACGGTTGCAGTGTCTCAGAAGCATCGCGGGATCCCATTTTGAGACCTGACTCTCACCAGCAAAGCCAACCGTGTGACTAACTTCATGGCATTGATTCACTTCGCTTATTGTGGCAGGAAAGTTTGTAAAATGGGGGAAAACTCACTTAACAAATGTCTCAATTAGCAACAGAAGTTATGGGCTCAATTAAGGTCGTGAGTTGAGGACTAGCTGTATAGGAAAATAATAATAATAATAATAATAATTTAGGTGCAGTATCTGGAAATACTTTGGAGAAGGGCAGAGCTGTCTTCCTTTCGACCTCATCAGCAGAGCAAAAATCTCCGTGGTCATCAGAAGAAACGGACAACTAAATAATACATGACATTATAAGTCTGAGAAGAACAGCTACGTGGAAGAGAGGGAGGGGTAGGATCATCTGATGGATAGGTGGAGAAAAATGGGAAGGATTTGGCCGAATTAATGAACTTCTTCATTTGCCTCTTTGCACAGATGAGCTCCGAATGCCCACAAATGTCCAGAGTGGGAACATAAAATCCAGGGTAGAAAAGGAAGCGGATGACTTTTCATTCTAAACAGGCTAATTAAGCAGCCCCAGAGTCCTCGTCTCCTAATGGGGAATCATTAAATCCCAGTTCTTAGCATGCTCCTAACTGCCCTTTGGTGACTCCTAACGGGAAAAAAACTTGCCTACGTGGCTACAGTACTTTCGCCTTTTCCTATTTTGTCTGCTTCTGCTATTTGCTTGTAAGACTGACCCGATTTCAAGTCAACTCTGGGCCAGGTGCAATTAGAACCAACATATGACACTTGAAAGCAAGCAGAAGACTAAGGAAAGGAAGAAATCACCTAACCCAGGGGTGTCCAACCTTGGCAACTTTAATTGGACTTCAACTCCCAGAATTCCCCAGCCAGTTGTAGACTGGACATAGATGATGTCATATCCCTCCTCCTCTGTTGAATTTTGACATTGATGGGCCCCTTTGACCCCTCTATGACCATCTTTGACCATCCGTGTCAAAACTGAACAGCCCTCTCTCAACAGAAGGGGAGGGAAACGGCATCATCTATCTCCAGTCTACAACGCGGTCCTTTCAGCTGCTCCAAAGAGGCTCCACACCCATTTGCACCACTCAGGTGACCCTGAGGACAAAGACAAACCTCCAAGCGGCCTCAACAACCCTCCAAAAGGATGCAAATGACCAGCTGTCTGCAAGGAGTTTAAATCCTTCCCTTCCCCACCATCCAGTCAGAGCTGAAGAAGCTTCTGGGATGAGAAGTGAAACGTCTTCCAAAGAAAAACCATTTTTGGAATGGCTCACAAATCCAGATATCCGCATCTGTTTTATACCCTCATATCTGTTTGTCTTCTCCCGCTATCTCCCACGCCTTTAGTTATCCTCATAACTCACAGGAACAATTAAAATGACCAGCCCAGCCCAAGGAAATACAGAGACCTGGTGTGTTTCTTGCTCTTGCTATTCTAAGGGGCTCGGATTGTTTTTCTAGTTTATTCTACTGAGAGCATTTTTATTTGGAGGAAGAGGAGTCGGCTGTATGCCCAATATTGATTAGCAATTGTGAATTGAATACATGTGATAACTGCAATTAAAACAATTTCATCCCATCAGCTTGGAAAACTGTTTTTAATGCAACTAAAACCAGCACTTGTGTGCATCCCAGATATTTATTTTTTTTTGGTCTTCTTTACACTTCAGTGATAATGGCATAAAAATCTAACCACAGATGGACCATTTCAGTGTTGCCTTGAGAAATAAATCATTAATTAAACTCTTTCTGAACTCAAGGACCCATTCAATCAGAGTTTAGTCCGTATCTCGAGGGTTAAAGAACGACGCTTAGTTTTACCAACGTCACCTTGGCTGCTTCTACAAAGATTTTCATTCAGTTCTCAATTCTGTACAGGTGGCCCTTGACCTACAACCACAATCGAGCCCAAAATTTCTGTTGCTAATTGAGACAGTTGTTAAGTGAGTTTTGCCCCATTTTACGACCTTTCTTGCCACCGTTGTTAAGTGAATCCCTGCAGTTGTTAAATTAGTAACCTGGTTGTTAAGCGAATCTGGCTTCCCCCATTGACCTGTCAGAAGGTCGCAAATGTGGATCACGTGACCCCAGGAAACACTGCAACCGTCATAAGTATGAGTCAGTTGCCAAGCATCTGCATGTTGATCGTGTGGCGGTGGGGATGCTGCAATGGTCATAAATGTGAAAAATAATAATAAGTCAGTGTTTTTCAGGGCCGTTGTAACTTCGAACAGTCACCAAATGAAGCGCTTGTAAGTCAAGGACTACCTGTATGCATGGTTTCTATAGGTCTCCTCTGTCTTGGGTTCCAGAAGCTGATTCTTCTTCCGAGATTTTCCCCCCGAGTTCTTTAAAATCCGCTGCCCGCTCGCCTGGTGCCCAGTGCCTCGGAGTGCTGGGAAGGACGCCTGCCAGGACATCCAATCAGGGGAGAAACAAACATCCAATTTAATTTTGGACGGGAGCAGTTTTACCGCATCGCAAGGCAAAAAACAACAGCAGGGGGGTGGAAATCCCTACCATTCATTGCATTAGCTTTGGCCAAAAGCTGAAAACGGTTTGCAAGAGAGAAAATAACTTTGAGAAGAGGCAAGAAACAATCCCCTCCCTTTCCTGGCACATCCCACTGGTTTCAGTGCTTGTGCCTTTCCCTGTTTTATGGACTCTTCTCTTCGGCATAAGGTCCCAGTGACACATTAATTTCAATATCGCAAATTGCGTGTTATCTCTCCAATTCAGCTTTGGCTCTTTTTTATTTCTCCAAATAACGCCAAGGCCCCTAAGTGAAAACTGCACAGACAACTGGATGACGGAAAAGAAATGATAATAAGACCCTCTTACTACTTCTCCTCCTCATATTTATATTGGGCACCCACATATATTTGTGCCATAGATAGATAGATAGATAGATAGATAGATAGATAGATAGATAGATAGAGATATAGATAGATAGATAGATATAGATAGATAGATAGATAGATAGATAGATAGATAGATAGATAGATAATGTAGATAGATAGATAGAAAGATGATAGATAATAGAGATAGATGATAGATAGATAGATAGATAGATAGATAGATAGATGATAATAGATAGATAGATAGATAGATAGATAGATAGATAGATAGATAGATAGATAGAGATTATAGATGATAGATGATAGAAGATAGATGATAAATAGATAGATAGATAGATAGATAGATAGATAGATAGATAGTAGATAATAGATATAGATATAGATAGATAGAAGAATGATAAAGATAGAGATAGATAGATAGATAGATAGATAGATAGATAGATAGATAGATAGATAGATAGATAGATAGATAGATAGATAGATAGATAGATAGATAGATAGATAGATAGATAGATAGATGGAGATAGATATAGATGATAGATAGATAGATAGAGATGATAGATGATAGATGATAAACAGATAGAGATAGATGATAGATAGATAGATAGATAGATAGATAGATAGATAGATAGATAGATAGATAGATAGATAGATAGATATACAGTAATATAGATATACATACATACACACACACACATATACAGTATATGAAAACTAATCTACATATGCAAAGATTAATTCTTCTACTTCCCTCAGCAGTTTTTTTTAGGACTTCTGAATTAATTTCAAATACTGGAATACTTTTATCATGTTACCCCAGTCCTACTTTTCCGTAGGCTGGCCAAACCCCAGTCTTGCAACTGTTCGTTGTATGTTTTATTCATATGTTTTGTTTTGTTTTGTTATTTCTTTGCAACAGAGAGAGAAGTACTTGTTCTGAAATGGCTGCCACGTGCTCAACAATCAAGACCTTGCCTGTCAGACTTGCCCATTGCAAAGTTTTATTCATCCTGGAGCAAATTTAGTGTTTGGCTCATGTGAATACGGGCACCTGCCTGTCCTATATATAACCCAAATGAAAACCTCTGGATATATATATGGTTTGAGGGTTAATAGCCTTCTCTCGCCCAGACTGATAAGTTATCACTAGCTCTTGCGTTAGATAAATCCGAATTTGTTCTTAGACTGTAATCCTGGGTGGTTGGTGGAAGGAAAGTCCATGTTGCTTCTTTTAGCCCTTGTCACTCTTGTATTGTCATACGTGAGAGACGAGGAAAAACCGAACAACAACACTCTTAGGAATTATTCCAAATTTGGAAGGAATGCTGTGGACGGAGCTGGAGGTATTGATAACACGTTCAGATCCAGCCAGTTTATTCTGTTTTTATTTTCATAGATGGAGTGCTGTGGATAAAATTTGAGAAGTAACTTCTTTTTCCTTAGGTTCACATTTATCTGTCATCTTGTTGGGAAAGAGCAAAGCCCCTTTGAAAAGTTAAACAGTATGTTGTTCATGATTATAAAAAAAAATGACAACTTTTTATTCATATAAACTACCAACAATGGCTGAAGTTTATGCACTTTCCTTTTGTTGGTGAACTCTTATGATCCAGGTGCAGCTTTTATGCAGAACAGGTGCCTGGATCTTTTCCCCGTAGGTAGTTCTGGGACAAAAGATTCCAGTTTTCTAACTATCTGATGAAATAATCCTTTCTTCCCTCCCTCCTTCCCTATCTAACTAACAAACTAAAGTTAGAAAAAGAAAAGAAAAGGGAAGAAAAGAAGAAAAGGCACATTGCTAAAATGCAGAAAAAGAAAGAATATGCTGTAATAAAGAAAAACCAATAACCAATAAGATTTGCGAGCTTGTATTACTTTTTCATTCTGCTTCGTATTGTGACCTCCGCTCCCCTCGTTCCAGCTTTCTTCGCCAACTAAGACAATGAATAAATGAATTCTCACACCCTGCCCCCCCCACCGAAATAATCCATCGGCCCCTAAGGTTGACCTCGCCCCATCTCAGGTCTTGTTCTCACATGCTTAAGGATTGAGTTTAATACAAGCAAACCAAATCTGTTTTCTTGTTTTTCAAACATGTCCCTTTCAGTCATTTGCCTGCTGCATTGGCTTGTCTGCTCTTTCTTGTGGCTTTAGGGTCCCCCAAATTGGCAACTTAGACTTGTGGACTTCAACTCCCATAATCCCCCCAGAATATCCCCTGCTTTAGGGATAGAAATATTGACTTTTGTTTGAGGAGGGGGGCTGTTTCAAGAGCAGACACAGCCCTGCTGACAACACTTGTCCTTTATTCATTGTCCCCACAAAATAAACCAGTTTACCTGTCACTGCATATCCCTCTATCGTCTGACACCACAGAGACCACGGGCAGGCAATTCAATAGTAGCCACCGAAAAAGGCTTAATCTGACTCTTGATCCTTTTTAAAAAAAATAATAATACTGTGTAAACTTACACTGTCAGATTTCTAACAGTCTTATTATCTCAAACCAGATGGAGACTGTTGTTCTGTTCTTCATGTGAAATGAAGATGAAATGGGGTCAGCGCCAAATCTCTAGTACCAGAGGTGATATTCAGCTGGTTCTGACTGGTTCTGGAGAACCGGTAGTGGAAATTTTGAGTAGTTGGGAGAACCGGCCAATCCCACCTCTGACTGGCCCCACCAACCTCATCTCATCTCTGCCTCCCGTTCAGTCCCATCTGATCAGCTAAGTTTCTTTGGTTGCCCTGCACAGGAGTATGGAGCTGGAAAGCAGGCTAGTGAGGTGGGGAGGAAGGGGGATTTTACAGTAACCTTCCCCTGCCATGCCCAGCAAGCCACACCCACTAAGCCACGCCCACAGAACCGGCAGTAAAAAATTTTGAATCCCACCACTGCCTAGTCCAGTGGTTGCCAACCAGTGGGCCGGGCACCATGAGAAAAATTTGGTGGTCTGCAGAGAAATGTCTTCCCCAAAGCAATTAATCCAGGCTGCGCAGGAACAGAAGGCTGTTCCGCCCACATGGCCTGCAGGAACTCGAGGCTTGTGTCGCTTGCATTGTGACAACACGAGGTAGTGAGGGGAAAGGGCGGAGGAGGGGAACTTGCCCTACGCACCCTTTGCGCCTGGCCACCGGGCTGCTCCTTTCTGCTCCTTCTTTCTTCTGCTTTTGACTGCCCGCAAGGAAAGCAGCCAAAGTATTTCTTTCTCTCCTCCAAACTCCGCCAGAACTGAGTCTTTGGGACCCTGCAAGGCCTCCTGCTCCAAGAGGCTACGCTGGCAAAGACTCATTTCTGGCGGAGTTTGGGGGAGAGAAAGAAAGACTTCTGCTGCTCCTGCTGCTTTCCTTGCATGGAGCCAAAAGTCTCTCTCTCCCCCACCCCCCTCTCTCCCTCCCTCCCTTTCTCTCTCTTCCCCTGAGAACGGAGCTGGGGCCCATATCCTGTGATCCCAAATAAAGAACAATTGATCAATAGGAAAACGGGGTGGGGGATTTTTCTGCAGACTTTTGGGGGATTTTCCCAGGGTCTCTGGTCCGTGGGATTTAAAATGATGAGTTTGGTGGTCCCTGAGGTCCAAAAGGTTGGTGACCCCTGGTCTAGTACCCCTTTGGTGCTAGTTCTCCTGCAGAGTTTTCTCCAAATCGATTGTGCCGTTAGCCATAAAGCATCGTGCCCCAAACAGACAACGAAGAAAGCAATGGGGGAGGGGAGGAAAGTGCCTTTTAATATTCTGCTGTGTTAACTGCAGACGTTGGGCGTGGCCAGGGGGTTGCTGAGGCTACAAATAATGTTATCTATAGCTGACCTTTGCAGATGACAGCTAGTGCCAGTCGAAATGGACTGGCAAATCAGGCGGGATCAAACTTAATGTGTTTGGAATGCATTTCGCTAATTGATCTTTAAATTAGATTCCGAGAGAGTTTGTTTGTAAGCGCTTTGAAGATGGTTATCAGAGGGAGGGAAGCCAAAACTTGCTGTTGCAACTAAAACGGCTTCATTTCAGGGCATTTTTTGGAAGAAAGTTAATAGTGCAACAGGCTGTTAGTGTTCACGGAGCAATGAAATGGGCTTCAGATATTGAGACTGATATTATACCAACGCAGGTAGTGTGTTGCAACTTGCAACCATTGGTTTAGTGAGCGTGCTTACAACAGCACTGGAAAAAGTGACTTATGACCATTTTCACACTGTTGCAGCATTCCCGTGGTCATGTGATCAAAATGTGGATGCTTGGAAGCTGGCATGTACTTAGGACGGTTGCAGCGTTCCTTTTGGGGTCACGTCATCCCCTTTTGTGACCTTCTGACAAGCAAAGCCCATGGGGAAGCCAGATTCACTTAACAACTGTGTTACTCACTTAACAACCATGGGGATTCGCTTAACAACTGTGGCAAGAGAGGTCATGGAATGGGGCAACATTTATTTAGCTCTCCTGCTTAGCCATTTTGGGCCCAATAGCACTTGGGAGTAGCACTTAGATTTAGCTACCACTTACAGACCTCTCTAAGCGGTTTACAAAGTCAGCCTCTTGCCCACAACTATTTTGGTCCTCATTTTACCGACCTTGGAAGGATGGACAGCTGAGTCAACCTTGAGCCGGTCAGGATCGAACTGCCGAACTGCTGGCAGTCAGCAGAATGTGCCTGCAATACTGCATTCTAACCACACTGCGCCACCATGGCTGTTGATTGTGGTCACAAGTTGAGGACCACCTGTATACTACCTCTAAGGATGGAAAATATTGTGCTTAAAATCTGTGGGCAGCAATGATTGACACTCTGCTGTTTTAAGCCGTTGTCTAAGCTGAAGACCCTGGATTATTATGCCACATCAGTGATTCCAACTCTTTTTCTCCGTGGTTATGTTCATGAGTTAATTAGACGTTGGGAAGATCCGAAGGCCTCCCCCAACCATTTTTCCTTTGTCTCTGAGACTCTGACCTTGTGGTTGATGAGTTTTCTGGTCTTTGAATCCCTAAAAACTGGTCAGCTATACATTTGAATGGTAAAAAGAAAAAGAAAAACCTACTCTGAAATCTTTTTTATTTACTTATATTTATATTTTTATTTATTTATTAGATTTGATTTGTCAATCGCTTACAAGATAATAGGTATAAATATAAACATGAATAAGAATACAGGAAATAGGTATGAATAAATGGGGACAATAGGACAGGGACGGGAGGCACAATTGTGCGCTTATGCACACCCCTTACAGACCTCTTAGGAATGGGGTGAGGTCAATAGTGGATAGTTTGAGGTTAAAGTTTTTGGGGTTTGAGGATGTAACTACAGAGTCAGGTAGGGCATTCCAGGTATTGACCACTCTGTTGCTGAAGTCGTACTTCTTGCAATTGAGTTTGGAGCGGTTTACATTGAGTTTGTATCTGTTGTGTGCTCTTGTGTTGTTGCGGTTGAAGCTGAAGTAGTCATTGACGGGTAGGACATTGTAGCAGATCATTTTGTGTGCTACGTTTAAGTCCAACCATAGGCGGCATAGTTCTAGGTCCATTATGGCAAACCTATGGCACGCGTGTCACAGGTGGCACGCAGAGCCATGTGTGCGGGTACGTGAGCCCCAGCCCAACTTACCTGCACTGTGCATGCGCGCCCCTCCCAGCTGATTTCCGGCCCATTTGAGGAAATACCGGAAGTGCCCATTTTCAGCCTCCAGAAAAGGCCTCTGGAGCCCGGGGTAGGCCATTTTCACCCCCCCCAGAGGCTCAAGGAAGCCTCTGCAGCCTTTGGAGGCCAAAAACCAGACCCCTTTCATCACTTCCGGTATTTCCAGAAGGCCCGTTTTTCGGCCTCCCGAGGCTGCAGAGGCTTCCCTTGAGCCTCTGGGAGGCCGAAAAAGGCCTCAAACAGGCCAAAAATCAGCTGGGAGGGGCGCGCCTGCGTAGTGCAGGTAAGGGGTGTTGCGCGTGCATGCGCAGTGGGGGGAGCAGGCCACATGGCATTGTGGGTGCCGGCACACCACAACAAAAAGATTTGCCATCACTGTTCGAGGCTGTCCAAGCCCAACATTTCAAGCCTGGTGGTGTAGGGTATTCTGTTGCGAGCAGAACTTTTGAACCGAACTGAACCAATCCAGTTCTGAAACCGCCAAGGAATGATTAAGTGGAGATAACAGTCGTTGGCTTCAAAGGATTCTCATTCGTCCTGTATTTCAGAATGGAGCTTTTAATGAAGTAAAATAGCTTCTGTGTGGCCTCCATTCAAAAACGGAATATTTTTCCTTTCTTTACCAACTTTTGATTCTCCTCTTTAAATAAAGGTGTTCATGACTAGTCATGTTTTTCCTTCTTTATTTCTCACCCAGTAATAAGGAACAATTCTTCATTGCTTAATTAAGCCTTAATAATAATTTAAAAATGCGAGCTCAGTGTTCAGTATCCTGACCGAAACACATTGTTCCTTCTTTCTCTTTAACGTTCTGCTAATTAGATATATTAATAGATAGCTATTAATAATAGGTATTAAAAGTCTTTCAGCTGAAGTACATTAGTATTAATTTCTTCTGCTTGGTTGGGTTGTCTGTAGTATGCACCTATAGCAATATCGTTCTTTTTTCCCCTTTTATATTTACTCAAATGTATTCCAGATCGTTTTCTGCTGTTCTAGGTTGGTTCTAGGTTCTAGGTTACTTCTCTTCTTGATCAGTTTCCATCCATTCCTTCTTGTCCTGTCTTCAGGTGCTTTGGAGCAGCGGTTGTCAGCTGGTGGGCTATGGCCCAGCGGCCCCACCGGGCCGTGAGAAAATTTTGGTGGGCCACAGAGAAATTTCACCCCCAGAGCAGCCCCCCAAAAGCGATTAATCCAGGCTGCGCAGGAACACAAGGCTGCGTCGCCCACATGGCCCACGGAAACCCTCCCCACCCACTCACTCCTTACCCAGCAAACTTGCCTGCTAAGTTGCTATTTTTCCTTTTTCCGACCATCATCTGTTCTGCTGTGCCAGGAGATTTAGATTATCCAGGAAGCAGAAAATGGTTGGATTTCTTGCTTTCTAGCTAGTCTTTAGATCTTCGGCTCTGCTTTTAAGCACAGCCCAACCTCCCTTAGGACTGAAGGTTCTATTATTCAGTGCAGACTCACGGCAAGCAAATTTTATGTGACAGACTGAGCTAGCCGATGGCAGATAGACAAATCGTTGAATGGTTCTGTGAGCAACTCAATCTTCCTGCCTGCTTTGCCTGATTTTGGGTAAAAAGTTACTCTCTTTTTATAAAAAATATATATCAAAAGGTTGGCAGCTCCTGCTTTGGAGAATAGCTTGACTCCCTCTTCTTTGGGGCAGCCTCTCAAATACTGGAAGACTGCTATCAGGTCGTCCCTAATCCTCTATTCCTAATCAAAGTATAAAAGAATCACAGAATAAAAGGGTTGGAAGGGGCCTTGGAGGTCTTCTAGCCCAACCTCCTGCTCAAGGAAGAGACCCTCTATCATTCCAGACCAATGGCTGTCCACTCTCTTCTTGAAAGCCTCCAGTGATGGAGCCCCGCAACTTCCGGAGGGAAGCCACTCCTCTTATTAATTGTCCTCACTGTCAGGAAATTCCTCCTGGGTTGCTTCTCTCCTTGATCAGTTTCCATCCGCTGATTCTCGTCCTGCCTTCAGGCGCTTTGGAGAAGAAGCTCATCCTTCCACATCACCATTACACGGCTCCACCACTGGTGGTTGGCTGAGCTCTTCTGAAGGACTCCTTGACAATTTGTGGCATGGGGCCCTTGGTTGAGTAGAATTTCATGTCACTCCAGTTCCTATAGATGTTAATATATATTATTTGGCCATTATTATTTACTGTGGTTGTATGTTTTGAAAAATTTGCATATCACCAAGAATCTTTTGAGTGTATCAAAATGATAAATAAATAGAAGTTGTTATTTTAATACTGCGACAGGCTTTGTATTTAGAGGTCAGTTTGGTGCTTTTGTACAGTAGACCTCTTGAACATTCATAGAATTTAGAATTTAATCCATAGAATGGATTGAATTTTCCTCCATCTTTTGGACACGGCAGTTTTCTCCAGGTTTTTGGTTCCGTTTGCTCAAGCGTGTGGTTACTTTTGGGAAAAGAAAAAACCTCAGTTGTTCCAGAGGGTTAATGACTGTCCTGATTAATTGGTGATATTGAAGGGCAGGCCAATTAAAGCTTTCATTGAATAATCAGTATAATTAATTAAAGCCTGCTGTTCCAGTTCTTTTAAATTTACATACCCCCATATGTAATGAAACTAGTACTTAAGCAAAGAAGTTGAGTCATTCTGAACATGCATGTTATACTGATGTTGAAACCCGGGATTAACCCTTGGAGGCATGTCGTACATTTTGATGATTTGGGGATAACTTTGGGATCATTCATTAAACCAAATGTGGAAAGACGTGGAACCGATTTGGACTTTATGGGAACAGAAAGACAAGGAGGGTGGTCTAGATCAGGGGTCCCGAACCGCTGGTCCACAGCCTGGTGCTGGGCCACAGACCACTGGGAACTGGGCCACGTAAGTGTTGCATGTCTGTGCAACCATCCCCTCCCGCGTCCACCCCCCACGCCACCGCCTCTGACACTGGCCCTGGTCCATGGAAGCGGGAAGGTTGGGGACCACTGGTTGAAATCTGAATTGGGTGGATGGAGTTCAATGACAAGAAGGACTAGGGGTGACATGCTAGCAGTCTTCCAGTATTTGAGGGGCTGCCCCCAAGAAGAAGAAGAGGGGGCGCAACCTGTCCCCCAAAGCCCCCTGAAGGCAGGGCAAGAAGCAATGGGTAGAAAGTAACCAAGGAGAGGAGCAGCCTGGAATTAAGGTGAAGCTTCCCAACAGGGAGAACAATGAACCAGGGGAACAGCCTGCCACCAGAAGTTAGGGGACTCTTCCAACACTGGAAGTTTTAAAGAAGAGGTGGGATAACTCTTTGTCTGGAATGGTACAGGATCTCCTGCCTAAGCAGGGGGTTGGACTAGAAGACCTCCAAGGCCCCTTCCAACTCTGTTATTCTGATTTAGTACATTTTGGGGTGGGGCAGAACTAAGATTCAACATTCCCATCGAGGTGATTTTATTAGAATCATCTCCATATTCCAGGAAAGCTAAACTAATCAAGCTACGTTTGAGAAGAGACATTTGATCGTTCTTTGGTTTGGGACAGTTCATGACTTGATGTTTCTTGTTATCCTACATTGTTCAGCGATGTGGACAAAAACTGGAGGACAGGAACAACCTCCTCCCCCTTCTCCTCTTCCTCTGCATAAACCCTTCTCCCTTCTAGAACTGATGATGTTACCTATTTGGGCAATGAAAGGTCTGCAAGAAAACAACCAAGCTCAGAACACCTAAAGCCTCATTTCAACCCTGAACTACAAATTTTCTTCTTTGTCAATAGCATGAACTAGAATGTTATTTTGAATTAAAACAAGCCCTGTTGTTCTTTCTTACTTGTATTCCTACACCAGGTGCCTGAATTTCCTCCAAAAACCAAGTTCAGCGATTGTTTTTGACTTGGCTTCGCTGTTAACATTTAGACATTTGATTCTGTTTGTCTCCTAAAACAATATTCCCGGGCTGTGGGATTCAGCTTTCATTATCTGTTGGATGTTAAAGTTTTTGCTGGAATATGTATTTTTATAACACTTATAACATTATTATTGCTGGTTCTTAATTATTCATTTTAGTATTATGGCTTTATGTTACTGCAATTGTATGACTAATTTATAGGTTGGAAGCTGCTTTGAGAGGCTTTCCTCTACAGTGAAAAAATAGGTCCCCCCCCCCCTTTCAAAAGCAAACAAACTAGGACACCTAAGGGACTTTCTTTGTTTGTACCAGCTTCTCCGGTCCTTCAAATCTGGAAAAGTGCTTCCAGCATCCAAATTTGGTCTGAAGTACATCAGGCATTTTTATACAGCTCTCCCTTCACTCTCAAACCCTTGCCTTGCAGCACTTCTGGTTAAAATGTTCTTTTAAGGAATCAATTAATAATATTTATCTGGTCCATGATCAGCAAAATTTAAAAGAGCAGAGTGAAGCAAGTAAAGACAATGCTGCAGGCTAACAATTGGCAGAATTAAATCACGGAATGTTAACTCTCACTCCCGTGTTAGCTCTGTTTAAGGAAATTCCTCGCCTTCCTGGCTTGTTCCAAATGGGCTTTTCCAAGAGTCACCACAATAGCATAATCTGGCTGTGATTGATGCTTTGGAAGGTGCCTTGAATTTGTCAACACAGGGGGGAAGTGGAATGTCTGTCTGTCTGTCTATGTCTATCATGTCTCTCTCATTTATATTTCTATCTGTATTTCTCTGTACTTAGAACTCTGTGTGTGTGTGTGTATGTGTCTGTCTGTATCTATCTGTCTTTTCTATCTATCTTATATATCTCATCTATCTATCTATCTATCTATCTATCTATCTATCTATCTATCTATCTATCTATCTATCTATCTTGTCTGTCTGTCTATCTATCTTGTCTGTCTATCTGTCTATCCAACTGTCTGTCTGTCCGTCTGTCCGTCTGTCCATCTGTCTTATCTGTGTCTGTCTTTATCTATCTATCTATCTATCTATCTATCTATCTATCTATCTATCTATCTATCTCTATCTATCTATCTATCTATCTATCTATCTATCTATCTATCTTGTCTGTCTGTCTGTCTATCTATCTTGTCTGCCTATCTGTCTATCCAACTGTCTGTCTGTCTGTCCATCTGTCTTATCTGTGTCTGTCTTTATCTATCTATCTATCTATCTATCTATCTATCTATCTATCTATCTATCTATCTATCTATCTATCTATCTATCTATCTATCTCTATCTATCTATCTATCTCTCTCTATCTATCTATCTATCTATCTATCTATCTATCTATCTATCTATCTATCTATCTATCTATCTAGTCTGTCTGTCTATCTATCTTGTCTGTCTATCTGTCTATCCAACTGTCTGTCCGTCTGTCTGTCTGTCCGTCCGTCTGTCTTATCTGTGTCCGTTTTTATCTGTCTGTCTGTCTGTCTGTCTGTCTGTCTGTCTGTCTGTCTTGTCTTGTCTTGTCTTGTCTGCCTGCCTGTCTTGTCTATTTGTCTCTCTCTCTCTCTCTCTCTTCCTAGCCAAGGGGGTTTAGGGGATGGGAGTGAGTTGGGCCAACCGGCCACTGAGCCAACCCTTCTGGAACGGCTGGGCTGCTCTCAGCCTCCAGTTGCTACTCAGAGCCGCTGCCGTTTACTCCTGAGGAATTGCACCAGTCACGGTTCATTTGGCCTAAATACTTTTTCTTTTTTTTTTAATGCCGCATCTTGCTGGGGGAAATCTCATTTAAATAATGGTGTTGCAGTCTACAAGGCAGTTTGCTGAGGCGTTATAACAATATTGGTAATGACAAAAAATATTGAAACATGGATTGAGTTGTGGTAATTTAGAGAGGCAATATGACTTATTTATCACTAAGAATTACTATATTCCAAAATGAGATCTTGCATTCCCCTTTTTAAAGAAAAAAAAAAAACATTCGAAGCCAATTTTTAAACAAGTTTCCTCATTAATTTTCAATTTGTAGTGTACATTAAGAAGAAACATTTTAAATCATCTGGGGATGGTTCAACATAGATTTATGTCTATTTCTAATGTTCTTTTGCTCTAAGAAAATAGACAAATAGGGAGAAGACACACTATGTTCAAATACGTAATTATACAGCTTCTTAAGATAATGGCTTTAAATATTAGAAAGAGAGGATGCATTATACATTACACTAGGCTCTGGTAAGGAACAACCCTTGCTGTGAAATGAGGGTTAAAAATCAAAGGAAGAGGAAAATGTTGCATTTTCTATTAAAGTTATGTCCCTTATTTCAAGAGTAAAATGAAACTAACTTGTCATGTGACTTTCAAATTAGCTTTCTTTAAATGAGCAGTCTGGAATAAGGAAGGAGAAAGAGAGACGGAAAGGAAGAGGAAGGAATATCTATCTATCTATCTATCTATCTATCTATCTATCTATCTATCTATCTATCTATCCATCTATCCATCCATCCATCTATCTATCTATCTATCTTTGAACCAAACCTGGCAGAAGCCATTGTATTGTTCCTCAGTTGCCACACAGAAAGGGGGAAGGAGGTAGGAATGCCTTACTAGACACAACAGAGATATTTCTCCTGGGAACCAAGGTCATCCCCAGGGGTAACGGATATGGGGAAGGAGTGCCTGGGGAGGCCGCCTATTAATCCAATTGGCCAGCATGACCTGTGATACTTGGGGGTGGGGTTATTTCCTATTTTTATTATATTGAAACTGCAGGAATTATTTAGAGTTGGTTTTCCTTTAACCAGCGCTGATACGATATACTCAATAACAACGTTCTTTGAGATGGATTCAAGGCTCAGAGTTCTGATTTGTTTGGGTTCATTAGCCGGAACCTTGATATTCTATCTATCTTGTTCCGTCGCCCCTTTCAAGAAGCTTATACAAACTTTCCCAAGTTTTATTAGTAACCAATCAATCAACCTCCGTGCTAGGGAGGTTGAGTCTGTATAATCTGTTCCACTTATTAATCACTTCATTTAATTAATCAGTTGCTAAATGTATGAATTAGGCCCCCAAGCAATACCTGGAATGAGCCATGGAGACAAATTCAGAGGAAGCCTCTTTGTTTCTCCAAACATTTTGAAATAACAACACACAGGTAGTCCTCAACTTACAGCATTCATTTTGTGACAGTTGGAAGTTACTACGGCACTGGAAAAAAGCGATTTATGGCCATTTTTCACACTTATGACAGTTGCAGCATCCCCAGGGTCATGTGCTCAAAATTCAGACAGTGTCATGCCTCTGTCGGAATCTGACTTGGAGGAGGAAGTTGAGCAGCTGACAGGGAGTGGGAGTGTGGCTCCGTTGGCTGTGGGAGAAACTGGGGAAGGGCAAAGTCCAGCTGGGCAGAGCAGGGGAGAGAGAGAATAAGGGAGAAGGAGTTCAGAGGAAGACCCAGGCCCACCCCCTCTTGATCCTAAGGCACGCAGAGAGGAATGGAGAAGGGAGCAATGTAGGTTGTGTGGCTTAGGGGGAAGGAAAGGGCCCCGATTCCCTTCATTAGCAGCTGGGAATGAGAGTTTAAAAGAGATGCAAGCTGAGTGTGACGTCTGCTGGGAGCAAACGTGAGTTTGTCTTGTGTTATTGTGGCTTATCTGGGTTCCTGGCGTCTTCCCAACTGTGAGTTTTGCTGTGCTTTCAAGTCTGAAATTCCTGCTCCTGCCCTGCCAAACTAATCACTTCAGTTTGATTTGTTTGAATTTTAAGTTACAGTTTGTGTTGACTCTGTTTTGGGCTGAATTTTCTACAGTCAAGGGCTGTTCCAGGGAGAGTTTTTCTCCAGCCCAAAGGTAACCTGGACATTGGGGGCAAAGTTGGAGATAATTAAAGGGACTCTTCTTACTTATGTGACTGTGTTGCCTTTGTGCCACGCTCCTTCGGGTCATCACAGCCGGTTGGCAATTGATTCACACTTATGAAGGTTGCAGCATTCCAAGGTCATGTGATCACCTCTTGAGACCTTCTGACCAGCAAAGTCCATGGGGAAGCCAGATTCACTTAACTACTGTTTTACAAACTTAACATATTCAGCCATTCACTTAACAACCGCGGCAAGAAAGGCCGTTAAGTGGGGCAAAACTCACTTAGCAACTGTCTCGTTTAGCCCAGAATTTTGTGGTTGTAAGTCAAAGACTCCCTGTAGTTTGTGACCACTGATGTTCCTCTATCAGGAACTAAGTTTAGCTCCCCCAACCGGGAACCAGGATTTCATTCAACCTGCATGGAATACGGACATACTGTTAGTCCTCAACTTACGACCCTAATTGAGCACAGATTTTCCAAATGGGTTAAGAGACACCCAACCGGCTATCAAGGCGGGACTAGAACTCACCGTCTCCTGGTGATTGGCCCAAAGTCACCCAACTGCCTTTCATGTCTAAGGCGGGGGTAGAACTCATCTTCTCCGTGGTGATTGGCCCCAGGCATTCAGCCAGCATTCACACTTACGGCAGGACTAGAACTCACAGCCTCCTGGTTTCAAGGCCATATTACTGTTTCTAATACCCCTTTTAGTAGGAGGAGTTTTTAAGGAACTACCAGGGTAGCCATGAAGTATTTCAGTTTGGAAGTTAAGAAGTAGCACCAAATCAGCTTTGGGCAATTCCAAAAAAGGGGGAAAGAAGAAGAATTGAGAAACCACCAGGATGGGCTATAAAGTGAGAAGTTTAAATGCAACCATACAACGATCAGTTGTAGAACATCCACAGCGATTATTAAGAGCCAAGAACTTGTCAGTGTAATCTTATTTTTGATCAGGTAACTTAACCGATTATAAGAATGCTGTGAACATGAAATATATCAATATTTGCAAACCATTCAACAAAACAACCCATGCTAGTTTATATATGGACTAAGTAAGATGATCATTTGGTGGATCCCCAGCCAGCTTGGAAAATCTACTCAAACCGAGATTGTCAGGGATTCCTTGCCAAAACTGAGGAAGGGATAATTTTGAGTGATTTGGGCAAGAATATGTGAAGAACTCTTACCAATGTGCAGAATCCCTCTGTATTAAATGAGCTAGGGAAAAAAAGACACTAGCAAACTTCAGATTGATTTTGGTACATGAAACAACTGGGTTTAAATTAAAAGAAAGCAATTAAAGAGGAACCTTTTTCATTTAAGAAACAGAAATCAAATGTAGCTTTGCAGAAGGGCAGATAGTCAGTCTAGTAATAATACGTATAAGAGGGGCTGGGGATATGAGATCGCCGTGTGGCGTGGCTGCCAACATTTAAATTGCCTCAACTATCATCTTCAGATCAATAGAAGTAGTAATTCCTTTATTGATCAGATCTTACATCAAGTCTTTGTCCCGTTCTGGCCACAATACTTCGAGAATTAAATCTAAACGGAGCATGTGCAAAGATGAGAGATATCACACACTGATGGTATATTCCCTCTGGTCACTTGTAGGAGTGCCGGACAGAAAATGAACATGGATTAGTAGCTTTGAGTTCGAGGAAGTCCTCTTCAGTTGCATGCTGGGAAGAGTCTTCTAATGGTTAGAGCAGCTCAGTGGTTCTTTGGATGCTGTTCCCTTCAAGCTCCCATCAGCTGCTGCCTCCTTGTTCTTTTTGACTGATGTGAATTTCACACCGAATATTCAGGACATGTTGCTTCTACAGATACAGGTACAACAACAGCTTGTTTGGTGACCATTCAAAGCCACAACGGCGTGGGAAAAAGTGACTTACGTTTTCACCCATGACCATTACAGCATTCCCATGGTCACCTGATCAAAATTGGAAGGCTTGGCAACGGACTTGTCCTTCTGACGATGGCAGTGTCAGTGGGGAAGCCAGATTCACTTAGCAACCATGTTTCTAAGTTCACAACTGGGGTGATTCACTTAACAACTGTGGCAAGAAAGGTCATAAAATGGGGCTTAAGTGGCTTCCCTGAAGAGGTGTCTCACTTAGCATCAGAAATTTTGGGCTCAGTTGTGGTCCTAAGGCAAGGACTATCTATAGTTTTGAGCAAAACAATTAACACTTGATTTTGGACAGAGTTTTGGACCTAAATCTGTGAGACAAAGTAGATATTTTTAACAATTTTCAGCATTGCTTTCAGCTTCAGAGGGTTTGGCTTGCAGCTTCCATTCTTCTACCCGTGAGCCTCGTTAAACCCAGTAACTGTCATAAAATGGAGATAAAAGGGTCCTTGGTGGCCTCTGAATTTGCTCATCTTCTTGCAGACGTTTCAGGACCCAAGTAGGTAACATTATCAGTGGTTAGTAAGGAATGGGCCCCATCCCAGTGGGCTGGAGAGTGTGCAAATCCCGATGGAAGTAAACAAAGATTCAAACTCAATCTTAACAAGATTACTAGGCACCAACATGAATCTGTCAAGAACATGGCAGTGATCAGGTAACCTTCTTAATTGTTTAGAATAATGCTGCAAACAGGAGATATCTTGATATTCAACAAAATGCTAGTTATGTATAGACTAAGTAAGAGGATAATTAGGTGGATCGACAGCTGGCTTGAAATGTATACTCATTGGACCCCAGTAGACTTCCAGAATGCAGAATAACAGAGTTGGAAGGGACTGTGGAGATCTTCTAGTCAACTCTCCTGCTCAAGGAAGAGGCCCTATCCCATTCCAGACAAGTGGCTGTCCAGTCTCTTCTTAAAAGCCTCCAGTGTTGGAGCATTTACAACTTCTGGAGGCAACTTGTCCCACTGGTCAATTGTTCTCCCTGTCCTTAGTTCCAGGTTGCTTCTCTCCTTGATTAGTTTCCGTCCACTGCTTCTTGTTCTGCCTTCAGGTGATTTGGAGAATAGTTTGACCCCTCCTCTTCTTTGGGGCAGCCCCTCAAATATTGGAAGGCTGCTATTATATCACCCCTCATTCTTCCTTTGGCCATTAGCTATAAAGACCTTCATGGTCCCTTAGGGCCAAGTTATTTGAGGATCTTCCTGTCTCTGTTGTTGTCCTATAAAAGGATTGTCAGGATTCCAGCGATCACCCTAATTAAATCATGATCCTCGAGCCAAACTTCAAAAAGCTTCAAAAGATTTATTAGGAGCAATATCCTGGCCTGACCTGGGTGAAGCCGACTCTGAGATACGTAATTTACAATCAAGTTGCCATAAGAAAGAGGGGGGAACCCTGAAGGAGCATATGGCAAATGAGCTCAGAAGCAGATTCCAAGCTTATCTCACCAAGATTGTAACTGAGGCAACTGGGTGTTCTAGGCGGGAAAATCCTCCATTGGAGAGCATGATTGATGACCCTCAGGCCATGAACGTGCGTTGGACAATCTGAATTATGATACACCCAGAGGGGTGGGGGGAAACAGGGTCATAGGTGATTGTCAATTAATTTAATGAGGGCGATTGCTGGAATCCTGACACTTGAGCTTGACTTGCAGTGTTAGCATCAAATCCACCTCTTCCCACATACATCCCACATCAAGAGCAGAACAATTTCCCTGCTCCAGCATTTACAGGGAACTTAACATGTATTATATGATGCGCCAGGAGAGACCATCTATGACTTGGCTGATTGGAAAAGGGAGGAAAGTGGCATCCTTATTCTGAAAAGTTTAGATTACATTGCCATTAATAATGCATCTCATTTTTATTCCCCTCTTTCATTAGAGCTGGGAGCATTGCCAAGATCAATTAGCTTAATAACCTTACTTAGTGCTTCTTTCCATGTCAGGAGAAGCTGCTTTCCCTTTTTGAAAAGAGCCTTTCCTTTCTTGTATTATCGACACTGCCAGGAGTCATTTATAAACTATTTTATCCATCCCGTTACACCTGAAATGCTTCCATCATGCCTCACGTGAAGATCAGTTAAGCCAATCTTCTTAAGAACGTCCTCTACAAGACAGGGAGGAAAAGGTGAGAAAGGAAGGGGGGAAAGAAGCAACCAATTTGAAGGACCAGATTTTAAAGTCATCCTTTCCAAAAAAAAAAAAAAAATCACTTGAAATGAAGCAGCTCAAGAAAAAAAAAAGGACGTGGTTCTGAGCGTTCAGGAAGCATTTCCAGAAGAAATATTAAATTTATTCTCAATATGTGGACCCCCTCTCCCCCCGCAAATAGCAGAAGGAGATAAATACAGATAGTTTGTTTAATGACAGTTTGAAGTTGTCATGCCCCTGTCAGAATTTGATTCCCAGGGGGAGGCCAAGCAGCTGACAGAGAGTGGGGGTGTGGCTCCGCTGGCTGTGGAGGAAACTGGGGAAGGGCACAGTCGGGCTGGGCAGAGCAGGAGAGAGGGAGAACAAGGAAGAGGGAGGAACGGAGAAGGGAGCAATGTGGGTTGCATGATTTACGGGGAAGGAAAGGGCCCTGATTCCCTTCATTAGCTGCAGCTGGGAACCCCGTGTTTAAAAAGGGAAGCTGCATGCAGCAAACTGTTGGGAGCAAATCATGGATTTATCTGGTATTGTGGAGGCTTATATGGGTTCCTGGCGTCTTCCCAACTGTTTTGCTGGCCCTTCAAGTCTGCAATTCCTTCTCCTGCCCTGTCCAGTCAATTCCTGCAGTGTGGTTTGTGTGGATTTTTAGGTTACAGTTTGTGTTGACTCTGTTTTGGGCTGAATTTCCTCCACTTAAAGGCTGTTCCTGGGGGAATTTTTCTCCAGCCGAAGGTAACCTGGACATTGGGGGCAAAGTTGGAGGCAATAAAGGGACTCCTACTGATTATCTGGCTGTGTTGCCTTGGTGCCACGTTCCTTTGGGTTATCACAGAAGTTCTCACAGCCCTGAAAAAAGGTGACTGAGGACTGTTTTTCACACTTACAACCATTGTAGCAACCATTTGATCATGGTCACATGATCAAAATTCAGAGGCTGGACAACACTGACTCATATTTATGACGGCTGCAGTGTCCTGAGGTCACGTGATCACCTCTTGTGACCTTCCAACCAGCGAAGCCAATGGGGAAGCCAGATTCACTTTGACAGCCCTGTTCCTAACTTAACAATTGCCGTGATTCACTCGACATCTGGAGTAAGGAATATCATAAAGCGGAACAAAACCCACTTAACAACAGTCTTGCTTAACAGCAGAAATTTTGGGCTCAATTGTGGTTGTACATCGAGGATTATCTGGGTGTAAGAATTACATTGTAATTCCTTCATGGTGAATAAATGCATTGTTTAGCAATACTAGGGGGAAAAAAGGATGATGAACCCTTTCAGGCAAAGGTAAAGAATGAAGGTAAAGAATGTATTTTAGGAGATGCTAAATATACAGACACATCACTGGTTCCACTGTGCAGAGAATAAAACGCCAGAAATTGAGACATGTTTGGGCAAAGGTCCTCAATCTTTAGAGATCATGGTTTTTCTTCAGTTTAATCCAAAGCAAGCAGAAGAAAAGACATTTTTGAGACTGGAGAGAGATCTAGAAGGGAGAGGGGATTCCGTTTTTTAAGGTATCCAAGGGGAGGGAGGAAGAGATTTCATAATCGTAATCTGGCTCAGAAAATAGTAGTCTAGGTAAGCAGATCACCCATCCGTCTGTCTGTCTGTCCGTCCATCCGTCCCTGGGTTTGTTAAGGCTACCCAACTCCAAGAAGGCCATGGAGCATCTCAATCATCCGGGTGCTTTTTCGAAAGGCAACTGGACTTTCTTGGTTTTTTTTCCCCCTTGAAAACATTTCACTTCTCATCCAAGAAGCTTCTTCAGTTCTCAGTGACTGGTGGGGAATGGAGTAGAATAGGAAAGGCTATAAATCCTTCCATTCCCCAACAGTCAGTTGGAACTGAAGAAGCTTCTTGGATGAGAAACGAAATGTTTTCAAGGGAAAAAACAAAAACAAAGGAAGTCCAGTTGCCTTTTTGAAAAGAATCCTTGGGATGTCCGAGAAGGCATCTTACAATAAAAGTTCAACTGATATGTAAAAAAACATAACTAAATGTTTTGGCTGATGACATTTATATTCTGATATTCCAATTTCTGAGAAGAAGCTGTCTAACGTTGAATACAGAAAATAGTCAAGATTAGACCTACAAAGGATTTAAATCAAATGTCGCTGTGAATTCTTGCAATCATATTCAGCCCCTTTTGTTCTTAACCCCCATTGCCTTCTAGATGACAGTAGTGTAAAATACGTAGAAAGAGGTAATGTGTTATTGATTCAGCATATATATATATATATAACTGGCATAAGCCCTTGAAAACAAAAGAAGAAGAATGCCTCTTGGGAGAAAAGAAGGCAAGAAAGAAATAACCGGCTACCCAAAATAGAAATAGGGAGAAGAACGTAGTCTTAGATTTAATAGGTAAAACAGAATTACTTAATATTTCAGGCAGGAAAATATTATCAAATGAATTTTTGTGTGTGTGTGTGTACACATATATACATGTACATAAAAGAGGTAAGAAATTTTACAGGACTAAATTTAGCTAAAATGTGTAGAGATTCTCTGTCATCCAGGTAATAGTTGTCCCAAAGGGGCTTTTCTGGTTTCTTGAAGAATTTCCTTCTCAAGAAGCTTCTTCAGCTCTGACTGATGGTGGGAGGAAGATTTCGGGCAGTGGTTATTTCATCTTTTGGTAGCAACTGGACTTTCTGGTTTTGTACTTGAAGAGATTCTCTGAAGGTACATTGTCCAAGGGCTTTTCAGAGCAACGGACTTTCTCTTTGATCTGAGAAGCTTCTTCAGCTCTGACTTTATATTTATATTTATATTTATATTTATATTTATATTTATATTTATATTCCTTGCAGACAGCTGGTCATTTGCATCCTTTTAGAGGATTGTTGAGGCCACCTGGAGGTTTATCCGTGTCCTCAGGGTCACCTGAGTGGTGCAAATGGGTGTGGAGCCTCCTTGGAGCAGCCGAAAGGACCGCGTTGTAGACAGGAGACAGATGATGCCGTATCCCTCCCCTTCTGTTGAGAGAGGGCTGTTCAGTTTTGACACAGATGGCCTCTTTGACCCCTCTTTAGTTTAGCTAAAATGCCCCCCCTCCCCCCGAGAAATAATCCTGTAATACAAAAGGGTCTGAAATATTTTGGGGGGGATGCAGGGAGAGATGCCACCAACATGTACAGGAAGTCCTTGCCATGGTTATTAAGTGTATCATTGCGGTTATTAAGTGAGTCCTGCAGTCGTTAAGCTAAGCCAGCTTTCCCCCATTGACTTTGCTTGTCCGAAACTGGCTAGGAAGGTCACAGATGAGGCTTATATGATGTGGGGTTTCTGCAACTGTCATAAGTACATGCCAGTTGCCAAGCCCCTGGATTTTGATCGCGTGATGGTTGAGATTCTGCCAATGGTTGTAAGTGCGAGGAACAATTGTAAGTCACTGTTTTTCAGCACCTGAATGGTCGCTAAATGAAGAAAATTCCACCTTCTTCATGACCCTGAGGTGGTTCCATCACAAATGCATATTTGGCTTAATATAGATTCTGTGATGACCCAAAGGGGCAACACAGTCAGATAAGCAAGAAGAGTCCCTTTAATTATATCCAACTTTTCCCCCAATGCCCAGGTTACCTTCAGCTGGAGAAAACACTCTCCCAGGAACGGCCTTTGACTGTAGAAAATTCATTCCAAAACAAAGTACATACAAACTATAACTAAAAATCTACACAAACCACGCTGCAACAATTAACTTGACAGGGCAGGAGAAGGAATTGCAGCCTTGGAAGGCCAACAAAGCTCACACAGTTGGGAAGACGCCAGGAACCCAGATAAGCCTCGAGGATACCAGATAAATCATGATTTGTTCCCAACAGTTTGCTGCGCGCAGCTTCCCTTTTTAAACACGGTGTTCCCAGCTGCAGCTAATGAAGGGGATCAGGGCCCTTTCCTTCCCCGTAAATCATGCAACCCACATTGCTCTCTTCTCTGTTCCTCCCTGCGTGCCCTAGGAGGAAGAGCGGGGTGGACCTGGGTCTTCCTCCGAATTGCCTCTCCCTTGCTCTACCTCTCCCCTGCTCTGCCCCGCCGGACTTTGCCCTTCCCCAGTTTCCTCCATAGCCAATGGAGCCACACTCCCACTCCCTGACAGCTGCTTGGCCTCTCCCTCCAAATCGGATTCCGACAGAGGCATGATAGAGTCTTATATTCTAAAGCGGTTCAATTCTAGTGTATTCTAGTTTTGCATATTCAGATTAGAAAACTCTGGCTTTTTCCCCCTAATTGGAGAAACAGGCTTCAAGCAGTGTTTGCTTGAGTATTTTTTTCATTTTTCCAGAAAACCCAAACCAGGGGGATCTTGTTCGGCTTCTTTTCTTTCCCATTTACTGGAGAACCTATATTTTGTTCCCATCTCTCTGAAGAGACAGAAAAGACGTTGGCTATTTATGGTTTTGTTTATTTAGGTCTTATATTTTGTTGGGAGTATCAGCTTCCAAGTCTCTTTAGCGTGTGCCAATATATATATATATATCTCCATATTTTGGAAGCTGAAAGGCATTTTAAAAGCAAATTATATTTTGGAAACCAGCAAGTCCCAGCGTGCGTATGGCTCTTGAGATCAGTGTAATGGTGGAAGCCAAATAGCAGCTTAATGTCCTAACCCACCTCTCAACTTATTCGGAACATTTCCACTTACAACAGTTAATGGGCCATTTTGAATCCCAGCCGCCCACTGGCTTCATAGCTGCAGGATCGATACAGACGAAGGTTCTTGCAGATCGTGATGTGAACTTGTGAAGAAGCCCTTGGAAGATAATGTCACTCCTGCCTTCTTGGAGTCGGGCAGAAGCTGGGCGGGGGTCTGGCAAGGTTATCGAAGACCAGTCTGATGTGGAGGAAGTGGACAAGAATTTTCCACAATGGTGGTGCTGCCCCTCAAATAATTGGGGGAAACCTCCAAAGATCAAGTGAGCTAAGGTTGAACAGCAGGCAGGGTCAGGAAAGAGGTGGTGGGTGGTTGCAGCCTTTTTTCAAGAAGCCATTGCTTTACTCTTACCCTTCTCTGCAATGATAGGGAGTCGCTCAGGGGGTGATTGGAGAGATGCAGACGCCACGGATGAACGAACCAATGAACAAATGCATGTATTTCTAAGAGAGCCATGCAGGAAAACTGCAGTTATTGTTTTTGAGGTGGGGATAGAATTGCTTTTGTTTTGTTGATTACTATGTCCAAGTTGCAATTCTTACATATATCTAGTTGTATTATAGATAGGAATGGAGGGAGGGAGGGGAAGAGAGAGAGAGAGAGAGAGAGAGAGAGAGAGTTGTACAGTGCATTCAGAAAGTATTCACACCCCCTTCAACTTATGTCAATTTTGTTGGGCTGCAGCCTGATCCTACAGTTGTTGAAATCCATTTTTTTCTCATTAATGTACACTTAGCATCCCATAATGACAAAGTGAAAACAGAATTTTAGAAGTGCCTGTAAATGTACTAAAAAGAAAAAAAAAAAAACGGAAATATCCAATGAAGAGAGCGAGAGAGAGAGAGGAGAGAGGTATATATGGGGGGAGAAAAGGAGGAAGAGTGGGTCATATTTTGCCTCTCAGGTTCTCCGCTGCTCCCCGAGGTTGGCAATGCCACCCCCTTCCTCATTTCCCCTCCTTTCCCTCTGCATACTTCCCGCTCTTTTATCGAGTCCACTTAGTTCATCCATCTCCATTAAGCATCTAATAGTTACACTGAGCGGAGATGACATTTTAAAATAAGAGTAAATGTTGCTTAACTCCATAAAGCTACGATCAACTTCGCGTTTCATCATTCGCTCTCGGACCAAAAATGGTGATTGATTTTTCTCTGTTCGGTTTTGTTCCCCTTTGCGCCTGTGGGGGTTTCTCTCTCTCTTCCCCTTTAGCATGTCATACTGGAAAATTTGGGGAATCCATCTTTTCACTTCGGGGTGCTGCTTGTTCAGGGTGAAGAGTGAGGAGAGGGAACCCTAACTGTGGCATGTAGAGGCAGTCCTGGACTTACAACCACAATGGAGCCCAAAATTCCTGTTGCTAAGTTGAACATTTGTGAAGTGGGTTTTGCCTCATTCTACGACCTTTTTTTTGCCCGAGGGGTTAAGTGAATCCCTGCAGTTGTTAAGTGAGTAACCCAGTCGTTAAAATAATCCGGCTTCCCCCACTGGCTATGCTTGTCAGAAAGGTTGCAAAAGGGGATCCCTGGGACACTGCAACCGTCATAAATATGAGACAAGTTGCCAAGCATCTGAATTTTGATGACGTGACTGTGGGGATGCTAGAACGGTTGTACCTGTGAAAAACAGTCATTAATCACTTTTTTTCAATGCTGTGGTAACTTTGCACGGACACTAAATGAACTGTTGTAAGTCAAGGATTATGTGTATATTCCCTTTAAAAGCATTTCAAAAGTTTTGGTCCCTAGCTGAAGGATGAGTTAGTTAGCCCCTAAAGGAGTAGGACACACCCCAATTCAGCATGCAAAAATCTTGAAAAGTTTCAGTTGAATCTCTTTTGAGGAGTGATTTCTTCTAACTAGCCAACTGCCAGATATATATATACTCTTTATCCACTAAGCTAATTGTTTTATTGCATTATAAAACACAAATGATACAGATAACAGATGAGTACCGTGTCATTAATATAATAGAAACTTAGAAATGGTTGGTGCTGGGATGATACAGAATGAATTAAACCTCTAAAGATGAGGGGGGCGGGGGAAGTCAGATATGGTCACTAAAATGAAACCATAATGACATGGTTAATGAACGTAACGACATGGTCAGGAACATGCCAAGGCCCCAAAAACGTAGCAGGATTCAGGGAATCTACTGTGCCCAAAGCGTGGTAGAGTTTAAATCCTCTCCCTCCCATGCAGGGATTCCTTCAGTTAAGGGAAGAAGTAATGAAAATCACATTGAAATATTTCACTTTAATCTTTTTGGGAGACACTCCCCAGTCCTAAAAAGGAAGGTTGTTGTGAAGAAGAGACAAGTGCCTTAGATTGAGTGGCTTTGTTGAAAAGAAAAATATTAAAGTAGGGAGATAATGCATTTCTGCTGTGCTCAACAATAGGGAGAGAAATCCAGACTTCTTCCATCGTCCGCTGTCTCGAAAGGGAGAAGCCAATTCTTCTCCTAAACATTTCTACTTTGCGTTTGGTTCGTCTGAGAATCATCTCTCTCCCTTCACAGGTTATTTGATTTGGTTTGGGAATTTATTTTCAGGACAGAAACATTTTTAATATATCAAAAATAGATGTTATCACTGGATATATTGAGTTTGTGGTGTTTGGCATTTTCCTCGCAAACATTTCATTAGTTTCCTTCAGTAACTTTGCCATTGTGATGTCCAGCAGTTCTAACCCCGAGTTAGATATATTCTCCTTTATTGTATAATTGGATGTAACCTGAGATAAAATCTTCATTCATTAAATGAATGAAGCAGATGCAACAATTTTCTCGGAGACTTAGGGAAGATAGTCTAAGATCATCCAAAGACGGCCCAAGGCCTTGGGACCTTTGGAAATATTACAATGGTTATCAAACTTGTGCTAAAGTCACTTTGCATATGGGAAAGATGGTTGATGAGAAACAGTCCCAGGTATTAAACATCGCCTTCTCTATAAGCAAGAAGAAAATTGTTGACATGAAATAAAGTCCCGCAGTTGAGAAGAGAATTAAAGAAGTAAACATTGTCACTTCCAAAACCATTTAATAGAAAATTGCCAAATACTTTAACAATAATTGAACATGAGCGATTGTAGAGGAAATAGGGAATGGCCTCTAAGGACAGAACGAAGGGTGGTTCTTATGGATTCTTCTTATATGACACAAGATTTAGACATGGCAGAAATGTGTGGGTGTTGCAGACTATTTTTTTTTTCCTCCTGTGTTGAAACGTGCTCGAATGTTAAACGCATCTTCCCAATGATGGGAGGATGGAGAAGCTGTAGATGTCCCTGATTTTCGCTTGTCAGATAGCTTGTAAATATAATTGAGAAAGTTCCCTTTTCCATTACGATTGTGAAGGACTGAGACTCCTGCCTACCAATTTAAAAAATAATAATAATATTTTTTCTCCCAACTTTACTATTTTTACAAATAACTCAAGGTGGTGAACATACCCAACACAACTTTCTCCTCCTATTTTCTCTTGGAAGGATGCTTTTAATGGTGAAGCAGGGCCACCCCAAGCAGGTGTGATTCTGGGTAGCTGACCACATGGAGCGGAGAGTGGGATATAGTTATACCCAGGGATGGGGTTCAAATTTTTAACAACCGGTTCTGTGGGCGTGGCTTAGGTAGTGAGCATGGCTTGGTGATCATGTGACTGGGTGGGTGTGGCCAACTCAACTTCACTCACATCGAGGCACGCATCTCCTCGCCTGGTCTCTCATGACTGTGGGGATGCTGCAAGTGTGAAAAATGGTCATAAGTCACTTTTTTCAGTGCCATTGTAACTTTGAATGGTGACTCCACACAAGCAAAGTACCAGCAAAGGAGGGGGAAAAAAACTCCAGAGAAGTTCCTGGGACAGGAAGTTCAGTCCTGCCAAGAATGTAATAAGGGTTAACGGAGAGGCAGTTTCTGTAAGCAACACCAGAATGTTTCCTTCCTGCCTTCCTTACAGGATTAGCCCAGTAATTTCTTCTAACAATCGGTTCTCCGAACTGCTTAGGATGTTAACAACTGGTTCTAGCGAATAGGTGGGAACTGGTAGAATCCCACCCCTGGTTATACCCTCTTGTGGGCCTTGCAAGAAATGTATCCTATTGGTTGCCAGACTCCCAGGGCTACACAGGGGTCCAGCTAACCTTGTAGGCTCTCTGTGTCCCAGGCTTGGTTGAATCTTGCTGGGGGATGATGCAAGGAAGAGGGTTGTGTTCTGAAAGACTATTGGACAATGCCTAGGATAGCTTTGCCCTGGTTTGGATCTTGAGTGAGGGCTAATCCTATCACCCTGAAGCTTGAAGGTCTTTGGTCTTGTAGATAGGATAGTCCAGTCCTGCTGGGGCCATTAACCAAGGTGGGAGCTGCTTTCCAAGAGCACCTTTCTCCTTTTCTCTTCCGGGGAGGTATAATATTCCGCCTTTTCAACATTTCCTAGAATATTTCACTCTTCTAGGAGAGGGCTGGTGCTAACTTTCTACACCCCCAAATCCTGGGATGAGACTTGATGATGGGGTGCCATATTATTACTATTATTAATGTGCTTATTTTTATAGTTTTAGAATGGTTTTTATGTCGTTTTTATTTCTGATTCGGAGCTGCCCAGATTTGGTTATCAAGACGGGTGGCTCTGTAAATGTTTTAAATCAATAAAATATATAAACTTAACATTTTCATGGTTTCCAGCCTGGTGCCTTAACCACCCGACCAAACTGGCTCCCTTTTGTTACAACATTAATATTCAAACATTTGTTTAAGGTTTAACATTTATCCATGTTGTATAAAGATAGCACTGGATGTTCCTTTATATTTTAGAACACAAATTATCTTGTGATGTTTCCATGCAAAATTTGAACAAACACAATGGAACTAATTCCCCGGTTAAGTGGAGTGAAATGACAAGGTGCTTTGCTGTAGGAGCCAACATTTAATATGACCTTAAGTTTTAACAATCACACTAGATTATGAGAGTAATTTCAAGGGAAATATAAGAAAGTAGATTTTAATTTTAGTCCAAAGGTCAGTGCAGAACATTATCCCTCTTTTATTTCTTTCAAAGCAATTGAATATTGGAGGGGGGAAAAAAACACAACGGAAAAGCTGGGTATTTCTCAAGTTGTCGGAAAGCAGATTGTGGTGTGGGTTCTGCTGTTTGTGCAGGGGGTTGGACTAGACCAGGGGTCGCCAACCTTTTGGAATTCAGGGACCACCAAACTCATAATTTTAAATCCCATAATTTTTAAATCTCATAAATTTAAATCGCAGGGACCCTGGGGAAATCCCCCCAAAAGTCTGCATGAAAATCCCCCAACCCGTTTTCCTACCGATCAATCATTCTTTATTTGGGATCGCAGGATACCGTCTCCAGCTCTGTTCTCAGGGGGAGAGAGAGAGAAGAAGAGACTTTTGGCTTCATGCAAGGAAAGCAGCAGAAGCCGCAGAAGTCTTTCTTTCTCTCCCCCAAACTCCACCAGAAACGAGTCTTTGCCGGCACAGCCTCTTGGAGCAGGAGGCCTTGCAGGGTCCCAAAGACTCATTTCTGGCGGAGTTTGAGGGAGAGAAAGAAAGACTTTGGCTGCTTTCCTTGCGGGCAGCCAAAAGCAGAAGAAGAAAGAAAGAAGCGGACAGAAGCAGCCTGGTGGCCAGGTGAGGCGTGTAGGGCAAGTTCTCCCCCCCCCCTCCCCGCCCTCCCCTCACTACCTCGTGTTGTTCGCAATGCAAGCGACGTAAACCTTGTGCTCCCACGGGCCATGTGGGCGGCACAGCCTTGTGTTCCCATGCCTGGATTAATTGCTTTGGGGGGACATTTCTCTGAGGATCACCACAATTTTCTTGTGGACCACCAAAGGTCCCCGGCCCAATGGTTGGCGATTGCTGGACTAGAAGACCTCGGAGGCCCCCCCTTCCAACTCTGTTATTCTGCTCTGTTATTCTGGTTGATGGTTAGGAAAAGAATCCTAGTAGCAACATCATTTGTGATGACAGAAACAATGACTGGGAAAATGGTGGTCTCTCCTTCACCGGTTATGTTCCCGCAGAAGTTGGACAGCCTTCTCAGGGCTTGATGGTTCAATGTGGAGTCTTCCACAGAACAAGAGGCTGGCATGATGTCCCGCCCTGTCCACTTTCATAATTCTGTGAATTTAATAAGAACCCTCGTTTGAAGTCTCAGCACAAACACAGGGAAATGCATCTTCTTTAGAAATGTGGGACCTTTGAAAATATTAAAATGGTTATCAAACTTGTGCTAAAGTCACTTTGCATATAGGAAAGATATATATGGGGACCTTGGAGGTCTTCTAGTCCAACCCCCTGCTCAGGCAGGAATTCCTCTACCATGTGAGACAAACTCTTGTCCAATCTCTTCTTAAAAACCTCCGCTGTTGAGATCACAAGTGTCCTTTGTCTTGCTTCTAACCTTTAAAGCATTCAGTCATGCCCTTGTTAGAGTCGGACTCTGAGGGAGTGGAGGAGGCTGGGGAAGAGCAGAGGCCGGCTGGGCAGTCAGAGGAAGAACCAAGCCCGTCCCCTCTCCATCCTAGGACACGCAGGGAGGAACGGAGAAGGAAACAACTTGGCTTACGAGAGAGGAAGCGGCCATGATCCCCCCTCATTGTTTGCAGCTGGGGAGAATAGTATATAAGAGAGACGATTACAACACAGTGTTGCCAGAAGTAAAGCATGCGTTATTTAGGGCTGAAGTTATCCTTCCAACAGGCTGTGCCTTGTTATCTCCATGAATTTGGTAATTACTTATCCTGTTCCGTTGTGGAAATTTCTCATTGTAGTTTGTTTGGGTTTTTATTTCACCTCTATCTGCTCATGAAGTTCGGATTGTATTTCTTTCTTTTGAAGACTATTTTTGAATACATTTTATCTCCAACTGAGAATTATTGAACAGTGGGGCCAAGTTGGAGGCATTAAAAGGACATTTATTTACATTTGGGATTTTGTTATGTTTGTGTTACACTCTGGATCATCACACATTCTCTCAATATAATTCAATAAAACAACTTGAGTCCCTGGTCAATGTTTGTTTAGAAAGTTATAACCAGATGGGAAAATTATGTTCTCAAATCTGGGTACAGGTAGTCCTCAACTTACAACCACAATTGAGCCCCGAGATTTATGTTGTTAAGTGAAACATTTGTTCAGTGAATTTTGCTCCATTTTAGGACCTTTCTTGCCACAGTTGTTAAGTGAATCACTGCAGTTGTTAAATTAGTAAGACGGTTGTTAAGTGAATCTAGCTTCCCCCATAAGGTCGCACAAATTGCTTGTCAGAAGTTCGCACAAATTGATCACATGACCCCAGGACACTGCAACCGTCATAAATACGAGCCAGTGCTGTCAAGCATCCAAATGTAAATCACGTGACCGTGGGGATGCTGCAGCAGTCGTAAGTGTGAAAAATGGCCATAAGTCACTTTTTTCAGTGCCGTTGGAACTTCAAACAGTCACTAAGTGAAACTGTTGTAAGTTGAGGACGAGCTGTATTCCATCCTCAGAAGTGAGATTGAAAATGGATGAAAATAAAAGCTACCAAATACGAACGTGGAGAATGACTGAAGATTTTAATAATAAAAATAGGAGTTTGCTTTTGATCTGTGTTTAGATTTATTCTCAAGCGAATGGAGATAAAATATTGATATTTAAGTCATAGGCCAAGCTTTAAAAGTATGCCATGTTAATGTTCTATTCTTTAGAAATCTGTAAAGTCTTTGCAATATCCCAAAGTAATTGAACAGAAAATGTTGCTTCAGGGGAAAAAAAATGACAAAGTGCACTTAGTCTGATTTAAATGTCACAGTCAAACCAATTCAAAGCTTTACTCAGAAATGAAATGTTACCAGGATGCTTGTAAATATTTTTAAGACATGTTGAGTCAGGAACAGTTTATCTGCATTTATTGAGATGTTTAACTATATACCCTGATCTCTTTATTCCTAATTTTCTCTGAATCTTATTTGAATTACTTCCAAGTAAGTGTATTTAGGATTGCAGGCAAGACAGTTTTCAGAATCTGAAAAAAAAAAAAGGGGCAAATCAGGTGATATATCATTCCTGATAACCCCATTTTTTCTTTAGGTTGAATTTGGCACCGTGAAAGGAATGAGCAAATTTAAAACCTCCCATTGCATTCAGGGCAGGGGAGAGATTCAAATTTCTTAACAACCAGTTCTGTGGGTGTGGTCTAATTTGTGGGTGTGGCTTGGTGACCATGTGACTGGCTGGGCATGGCTTGTATATAAATAATATAAATATTTAATTTATTTTTTTATTAAAAAAGAGCAACTTTTACCCAAAATCATGCAAAGCAGGCAGGCAGAACGAGTTGCTCACAGAATCACAGATTCACTCATCTATCTTTCTGCCATTGGCTGGCTCAGTCTGTCACATAAAATTTGCTTGGAAGCAAACTCATAAAATTAACTCACAACACACCATGTATGTAAATATTGAATTATTATTATTTTTTTTTATAAAAAAGAGCAACTTTTATCCAAAATCAGGCAAAGCAGGCAGGCAGATTGAGTTGTTCACAGAATCACAGATTCACTTAGAGATTTGTGTTTCTGCCATCTGTTACCTGAGTCTGCACTGAATAATAGAAGCTTCAGGCTCAGCTCTGCTTTGAGATTAGCTAGAAAGCAAGAAATGCAACGATTTCCTGCTTTCTAGCTAATCTTAATCTACTGGCACAGCAGAACAGCTGATGGTCGGGATTAAAAAAAACAGGAAAAATAGCAATTTAGCAGGCAGGTTGGGTGGCGTGCGTGCCCGGTAAGGAGTGAGTGGGCAGGGTGGGGAGGGGCCAACCAGTGGCACAATTTGCTGGTTCTCTGGCAGGTAGAATCCCACCCCTGGTGAGAGTGCGTTTTGCACGCGCATGTAGACCATTTCCTAAAAACCTCAGCTGTGCCGCCTGGACAGCTGACAAGCGCTGCGCACGGATGCGCAGCGTTTCAAACTCCTCTTCTTTCCTGCTTTTTCAACTTCAGCTGTGCCACACAAAGCGGCTGAAGTTGAAAAAAGCAGGAGGAACAGAGCAGCAGACCCTGAACCGGTTTGGTGTCTACTGGCTCTTCAGAGCTACCAGTTCTATAGAACCGGTCCAAACCGGTAGCATCCCACCTTGGATTCAGGGAGACAGTTGCCACCCAAAAGTGATTGTTTTACCAGCCGAAATAATTATTTTTAGCCATTAAATAATTGAATCCTGTTATTCAAAGAATAATAATCAGAGATCTCTTTTGGTTTTCTCAGTTCAGTTTTATAGCAAACTACAGGTGGAATGCACAGACTTTGATTGCAATCAGATTTGCTCCCAGTATTGTCAGGAAAAAAAAAAAAAGGCTGTTCACAAATAATTCTAAAAAAAAACTCTATGAATAATTATCCAACTTCCTTCCATCCCCCCAGTGGTTTTGTGGGCTGATTTCAGAATAAAATGGTTCCGATTGTGTGTAAAGTGGACACTTTTTTACCCCTTTTCAGAACAGTGGAAGTCATTTAGTAGCTTGATAAAGAGATCACTGTGGGTGGACAGCATGCTGGTTTGTGGCTTGTTGTTGTTCATTAGAGTAGCAGCAAACCATGAACCTCTCCTTCCATGGCAAGTAGTTGCACACAAGGAAATATTCCCCAGGCTGTTTGTGTTTTAAACACTTTCAATAGTAAGCAGGCTGCCCTGGTAGCATAGAGGGAATTTCATTCATTTAATTATGGAATGATAGAACCACGGGCTGCACGATTGATTTAGTCCGATCCACTCTGAAATGCAGGAAAGCCAATTTAACCAAGAGTCTTTGGTGCTCTCTGAACTTGGTCATTTTCTTGCAGGTGTTTTATTACCCAACTAAGTAACACCATCAGTGTAGTAGGGAGCGGGGTTTGCTCTCATTTTGCATTCTAGTGGCTTGCCTTGTCAGTATTTGGTAGGAATGATCTTGGTTGTTGGCTGTTTTAGAAATTGAACCACCCTTGAGAGGAGATCCCTGGCCAGGTTCTTCTTAGAGGCCTTCAGAGATACAGAACCTATAATCTCTGCAGATCGGCTGTCTGTCCAAGGTAGAACTCATCTCACCTGGTCTGTGTCGCAAGTATTGAGTAGAGTTACTACTTCCTTCCTTTACTTTCTTCCTCTCATTGAGTAATTCTCCCAACATCGTTTTTGTTCAGCATCTTTCAGTTTCCATCAAGGTTCCCCAACCTGGGCCATTCCTAGATGTCGGGACCTCAACACCCAGCATTCCCTGCCAGCATTGCCATGGCTAAGGAGTCTGGGAGGTGGAGTCCACCTACCTTTAATTTGACCAGCTTATATGAACCTCAGTCTGTACAGGTAGCCTTTGACTTACGACCACAATTCAACCCAAAATGTCTGCTAAGCGAGACAGTTGTTAAGCAAGTTTTGCCTCACTTTGTGACCTTTCTTGCCACCGTTGTTAAGCAAATCGCTGCAGTTCTTAAGTTAGTGACATGGTTGTTAAGTGAATCTGGCTTCCTCATGGACTTTGCTGGTGAGAAGGTCACGAAAGGGGATCGCATGATCCCGGAACACTGCAACCATCATAAATATGAGTCAGTTGCCAAAAGAGAGATAATTGTTTGTTTATGTTTGTCTTTTATTGACCCCGTAATCCCTTGTATTGGTGGAGTCGGGGCAACTGAGTGTTTACTGGCCGGATGCCTTTCCTATCGCCAGTGAGGAGTTCGCAGCTGATATTTACTCATTGTGCCCAGACACACACACACACACACACACACACACACACACACACACACACACACATATATATATATATATATATATATATATATATATATATATATATATATATATATATATATATATATATTTGTTTTCTGAGGTTCTGGTAGTTTTATGTGTGGATCTTTGGTTATTGGGTTTTTGTCTCCAGCGTAAGATTGTGATCCTAGGAGCAGCGTTTCGTGAGGTCCCACTCGCCATCTTCAGGCTGGTGCTTTCGGCTTAGCCTGCCGAAAGCACCAGCCTGAAGATGGCGTGACCTCGCCGAAACGTTATGCAGATACTTTGAATCTCACGCGGGAGAAACCAAATAACCAAAGATCCATATATATTTTATATATATATATATATATATATATATATATATATATATATATATATATATATATATATATACCTGCCGCCACTTAGGATTGAACTCACAGCCTCCTGATTGTGAGACGAGAGCTCCACCTCTAGTCCACTGCAGTACCCTGCCAAAAGAGAGAGAATGGGGTCTGAATTCTGATCAAATGACCATGGAGGTTCTGCAATGGTCGTATGTGTGAAAAACAGTCGTAAGTCACTTTTCCAGTGCTGTTGTAACTTCGAACGGCCAGATCACTAACTGATCTGTTGTAAGTCAAGGACTACCTGGGCTATTTTTTTTCCCTGCTCCTGAAAGAACCGCCGATCCCTCTTAATGTTCGGGGCCCATAAGCGCTTTCCCTCAAGGCTCCTCCGCACATCCAGAGGTTGAGTGGGACTCGAGGCTTTTCTCTAAGCACTCTTGGGGCTTTTTTCCCTCCAACCCTTTTCTAAAAGGCGTCATGGGAACGGCCCCCCACTCTCTCTGCTTCATGGCCCCCCTTTTAGGAGGCAGCGGAAATAGGGAGCAAATAGGGGGATTTTTGCACAGCGGGTGAGTTGGAGAAGAAGCATCAAATAGAAGCACTTTCATTGATTGCTCTCTCCATTCTCTTCTCATCTTGTATCACAGAGACACAGGTACAGGTAATCCTCGACTTACGACCACAATGGAGCCCCAGGTTTCTGCTGTTAAGGGAGAACATTATTAAATGAGAATTGTTTTTTTTTTTTTAAAAAAAATTAGTTTAGAAATATCTATCTGCCCATCTCTGGTGCAATGAGAAGCAAAATGAATCCACTTTCTCTGCAATTCCTTATCCTATTTTATTACTTTTGGAGACTACTGTCCAGGGGACAAATTGCCTAAACATCCTTTGTTCAGTACAGATAGTCCTCGACTTATGATCCACCAAATTTTTGCTGCAAGGCAAGACGTTTGTTAAGTGGGTTTTGCCCCTTTGACGACCTTTCTTGCCACTGTTGTTAAATGAATTGTTGCAGTTGTTAAGAGAGTAACAAAGCTGTTAAGCGAATCTGACTTTTCCATTGAGTTGGCTTATCAGAAGGTTGCAAAAGGTGAACATATGACCCCACGACATTGCAACCGTCATAAATATGAACCACTTGCCAAGCGTCTGAATTTTGATTCACATGGTCATGAGGATGCTGCAGTGGTTGTAAGTGTAGAAAATGTTCATAAGTCACATTTTTCAGTGCCATTGTAATTTTAAATGGTCCTTGCACGAACTGTTGTGAGTCAAGGACTACCTGTGTGTGTGTGTGTGTGTATCTATATGTATGGCATTCAGCTTTGTTCGGGTATTTTCCCACCTCACTATAGTTGTGCTTTTAAAGTTGTAGCAACGTTTCAGCAGAATCTCATCTGCCATCATCAGGCTTCTGTATTGTGTTTGTCTGTGAGTCAGACTTTCACAGCTGTTTCTGTTTTAAATTTGATGCTATCACCTGTGGCTTTCATGTGTTGGACTAGTGAGGAAGAAAACCAAGGAAAACCAAGGCATATACGAAGTCCCCTGTGCATCATGCCCAGCCACATACATCGGACAGACCAATAGAAGAATAAGTACCCGCCTGGATGAACACAAAAATGCAGTAAAAAAGCTGGAACACACTTCCTCACTAGTCCAACACATGGAAGCCACAGGTCATAGCATCAACTTCAATGGCACCAAAACCCTAGCCACTATAGAAAACCCCAGCCACAGAATTATCAGAGAAGCCACAGAGATTGAAAAAAGACCTGAAAGCATGAATAGAAGAGATGATTCCACCAGACTGTCAATCATTTGGAAGCCTGCACTAACAAACAAACAAATCTCCACACCACAAGCCAGGCAAACACCTGGGCACAAACAGATCCCCCCTGATACCTCCAGCTCAAACACACCCCAACCAGGCACCCAGATGAAACCCAGCTTCCTAACTAATGATAGCCGTCCATTTACTTGGAGCCAAGCTGCACTAAAAGCCTCCAATACAGGAACACAATGTTGCCAGCCAATCAAGACAAAAAAAGCCACAAAACAGACAGAAGATATTAGAAACACCAATCAAGCAGAACACAGCAAACTCCAAGACCAATAAACACAGACCAAGACTCCCAACCAATCAGGACGAAGAAAAAACCATTCTGGCACAGCAGTAGGCTAGCCCCAAATTTAAAACAGAAACAACTGTGAAAGTCTGACTCATAGACGAACACAATACAGAAGCCTCATGATGGCAGATGAGATTCTGCTGAAACGTTGCTACAACTTTAAAAGCACAACTATAATGACGTGGGAAAGTGCCCGAACAAAGCTGAATACTGTATGTATGTATGTATGTATGTATGTATGTATGTATGTATGTATGTATATGATTTGTGAATCGCTTACAAGATAATAGGTATAAGTATAAACATAGTAATGGATACATGAAATGGATACATATAAGAAAAATAAAAAGAAACAATAAGACAGGGAGGGTAGGCACGTTGGTGCACTTATGCACGCCCCTTATATAGCTATTGACGGGTGATATTCTACTGGTTCAGACTGGTTTGAGTGAACTGGTAGTTCCTGTGATCATTTGGCCCCACCCACCTGCCCCTGCCCTTTTCCTGTGCACAGCTGATTCGCACGGCAGAGTAGTTGGCCTTGCATCGGCTGTTTTACTCACCGGGGCTGCAGTAGAAGGTAAGTATTCTAGCTAAAAATGTCATTTTCTAAATGCTGTGCATGCACGACGCGTGCGTGGTGTGTGCGCTCACCTAACCGGTGGTTACACTGGTTGAATGGCACCACTGGATTTCAATCACCACCTTCTAAAGCAGTGCTTAGCATTACGTATCTTATTCCCTTTGCTCATCTGTAAATGCTTTTTTGTTTCCAATTTTAAGCTCTTGGAAAAACAAACCCAATTGCGGATCTTCATCCTCAGACTTCAAAGGGCAGGGAGGTATAAGACAGTTATTGATTTGTCCCCGAGCTCCAGTAATTGAATATTCCACTGTTACAATAATGCTGAAGTTTGACCCTTTGTGAATTAAAGCAAAATCACTTTCAGGGGAGATCTGGTGATTAATATGAAATATGCAGGCACTCTGCTCATGCCTTCTATCCACCAGAGTTGAAGAGGAAGAGAGAAAAAAATATCAGCGTCTGACACACAATTTATATATATATATATAAAATGAAACCCAGATGAAACCCAGCTTCCTAACTAATGATAGCCGTCCATTTACCCGAAGCCAAGCTGCACTAAAGACCTCCATTAAAGTAACACAATGCTGCCAGCCAATCAAGATACAAAAAGAGCCAAAAAACAGACAGAAGATATCAGAGACACCCATCAAGCAGAACACAGCAAACTCCGAGACCAATAAACACAGACCAAGACTCCCAACCAATCAGGATGAAGAAAAAACCATTCTGGCACAGCAATAGGCTGCCCCAAATTTAAATCTGAAACCACTGTAAAAGTCTGACCCACAGACGGACACAATACAGAAGCCTGATGATGGCAGATGAGATTCTGCTGAAACGTTGCTACAACTTTAAAAGAACTACAATGACGTGGGAAAATACCCGAACCAAGCCGAACACCATACATGTAAGTACCATGAAACTTAAGAATATATATATATATATATTTGTTTTCTGAGGTTCTCGCTGGTATTTGTATGTGGATCTTTGGTTATTCGGGTTTCTCCAGCGTAAGATTGGAAGTATCTGCAGCGTTTGATGAAGTCTCATTCATCATCTTCAGGCTTGTGTCTTCAGCTCTGAGAAGCACAGAGCTGAAGACAGAAGCCTGAAGATGATGAATGAGACTTCATCAAACGCTGCCTAGATACTTCCAATCTTACGCGGAGAAAACCCAATAACCAAAGATCCATATATACACACACACACACACACACACACACACACACACACACACACACATATAAAGTAAGGTGAAATGTGTGCATGCTTAGAGAAGGCTGTAAAGCACTGTAAAGCGGTATCTAAGTCTAAGCCAGAGGTCCCCAAACTTTCTCCAGCCGGTTGAAGTCCCTAAGTCTTAAAGTTGCCAAGTTTGGCGACCCCTGGTCTGAGTGCTATTGCTCGCACTGATACCGTAGATCAGAGTTCTCCCACTTTTCAGATCGGCTGGGGGGGTGGGGCACAGGATGGTTCTGCACGAGTATTGGCCAGGCGCCCGCTCAGCTCCATTTGTGCCAGCGGCGCCTACGCCCACCCCACCGCTGATGCAAAGGGAGGGCACGCACACTCACACCAGTTAGGAGAGGCTTGTGCTCAGTCACCACTTCTGCAGCCCGGTTCCGAATGGCTCGAGGCCTGGGAGTGGGTCACACCCCGGGGTTGGGGAACCCTGGCTGTAGATGGGACAGGCCGAGGACAGGCCGGTGCGGAGCCTCCGCAGCCTGCCCTTTTCTTTCTCTAGGCTCCTTCCCAGCAAGCAGTCCATGAAGCCACCCAGGACCCGGGCTGGGCTTCAAATGATTTAACAAGGGCTCTCTGCCATAATGACTGGCTGGCTGGGCGTGGCCAGGGGGTCATGTGATGGGAAGGTCATGTGATTGGGTGGCCTTGGATAGGTGGTCATGTGACTGGATGTGGCCAACTCGACGTTGCTTCTTTGCCCCAATTACCTAACAAAGATTATATACCAGAAAGTTGTTTATTATTTCGTGCATTTAATTTAATACTTAAAGAACAGACTGGTTGAAACCAGGCTTAATAGCAGTGACCGTGAGAGGGATCTTGGCGTCTTAGTGGAGTTTCTGGTGAGTTACGGGATTCTTATTATTTGGGAATTAATCCCCTGGGAGGCTCGTGGCTATGCTATCTGATTTTCTCCATGGCTCTCCCTCGCAATCGCTGAGTGGATTGTTTATCTAGCTTGCCACACTTTTACCAGGTGTGAAATGCTCTTGGCTGAATGCCCAGAAGTTCAATTAAGCCTACTAAGAGCCTTCCCTTGCTGCTTGTCTTTCTGAGGTTACTGGGGGCGCTCCGGGCCCTGCATAGTCTTAGCCCCTGCCAGCCCCCACCAGCCCACCCCTGCCAGGACCACTCGCCAAAATGCCTTTCCGAGCCACCCAAAGCTCTTGGCAAGCATTGACTGCAAGGGGGAAGGGATGTTGATACTCCATTCTTTGGCAAGAGCACCCAGAAAGGGCACAATTTCCTCAATCCAACCTGATATTCTGAAGGTCTTCTTCCCAGCTAGATAAATTCAAGGCCACTTCTGTGGGCAATTGAAAACTCTCCGCCTAAAAGCCTTTCAGCCAGCGCTGGGAAAAAAGTCTGGAAAAAAAAATTGCTTTCCTGAGATGAATCACAAAGTGGCTTTGTAACCAGCCCCAACCAACGCTAACGTTTTCTTTCTTTGTCTTCTAACAGCCCATAAGTAAGTTGGCATTCACAGGTATAATAGCAGGGCAAAAGCTGCTGGAGAAGAGGGATCTGCTCAGGTGTTAATGCTTGGCCACTTTATCAGAAAGACTGATAGCGTTCTGTCTATCTTCTTGAAAAGTGCCAGGAATGGCTGTAATTTATAGGTTGCAGAAAAGGAGTGTGAAAGGACAATAAATATCACACCGAAAAAGCATTCCGGGTTCGAACTAGGAGTAACTAAATAATAATTTGTTATGTATTCATCTTTCTTGGTAACAAACTATTGTGTCGGTACTTTGAATCTGACCTACAAATCAACTTCCTTCTCCGGCTGCCTATATTTTACACAAGCAATTGACTGGAAGAGAGTATCTTCCTGTTGTTCTTTGTTTTTAAATTACTGACACCCGCTTACAGCTACACTCAATATGGAAATCAATTTTTGTCTCTCTTGCATAATCCATAAGAAGCATTTATGTCCCCTCTCGAAGCGACAAGCCCAACAATGTTTTGCTTGAAAAGTCAAGGCAGCCTATTTTTTTCTTGATCCTTTCAGATTCAGGATTTGTCCAATTTCCCCCAAAAGATTGGCTGCAAAACTGTTGTCTTGCAAAAGGGGTTGGACTAGAAGACCTCCAAGGTCCCATCCAACTTGATTATTCTGTTCTGTGCTGTCTCCTGAGGGGAACTCATCACTTCCTCTTTTTCTTGTCCAAAGTTGAACATCTGAACCATTAATTCAAAGGAGAGAAAGAGTTCCCTTCCCCACAATTTTCATTTTTGGACATTCTCCTATTTGTTTATTATTTTAATTGAATGCGAGTCTTGGAAGCTTATGCTACAGAATGATTCATACATTTTCTAAATAAATAAATACAAGAGTGCCAGAGGTTTCAGAATTGGCAGGTGCACCGACTACCCAAAAAGGTTAATCAGATTATTTTTGTAGGGGAAATTAGGCTGTCATCTGACATATGTCTAAAGAAAAACGATTTTTGCTTGTTTTCATGTGATTTCCAGTCAAAGTTGTTTGCAGTAAAGTTGTGAGATATTAATTAGCGTGGATGTATTTTGGGTTTATATGACAATGAAGGAAAACTAAACTTCAAGAAATGTTAAATAATAAACATGTAAAACATAATTTAAAAAAATAGGGTTCCAAAGACTTTCTTCAGTGAATCACTGCAGCCGTTCAGTTAGTAACACGGTTGTTAAGCGAGTCTGGTCTCCCCATTGACTCTGCTTGTCAGAAGGTCGCAAAAGGGGATCACGTGACCCCAAGAAACATTGCAACCGTCATAAGTACATGCCAGTTTCCAGGCATCTGAATTTTCAGCACTTGACCATTGCAATGACCGTGAGTGTGAAAAATAGTCCTAAGTCCCTTTTTTTCAGTGCCGTTGTAACTTAGAACAGTTGCTAAAGGAACGGTTGTAAGTCGAGGATTACCTGTATAAGCCTTAATGCATAGTTTGCAAACCACGGTTAAGCTCATAGTTTGCACTGAACTGCAATAAATTGAGGCATAGTTTAGCACAGAATCTCAGCAAATAATGTATTCACCAATAGCCTTACTTTAATTATGCGGTCCTGGCTCATCAAATAATTGGATTTCACATAGAGTATACAGAAATAGAGTGATCAGTCTGAAGTTTAAAAGATAGAATACATTTTTACATTTTCCGTTTCTACTTCCCTTTTCAGACAACCGAAGGGGAATATTCATTATGTTGTGTCTAGAGCTCTTAGCACTGGGTCGGATTCTCCAGCACATTTCTATCTGCTGGCAGAGTAACAATGGAAGGAAAGGCTGGGTTGAGTAAGTGACAGCAATGCCAAATTGGTTTGCCATTGTAGGGAGTTGTGATTGACACTTCTATTGCATCAGTCTGAGTTTAAACTATCCAGAAAGAACAGAGATGGAAGTTAGTTGTTTTGTTGTTGTTGTTGTTGTTTTGCTAAAGATTGCTTTCAGCAGCTCGGCCGATGCATTTAAGAGGCAATCTTAAAACTATTTTGGAAGGGGAAGAGGTTGATCTAAACTGGGATGAGGAACTATGGCGCTTTTACAAGCTGTGAACTGCGAAAGACGGACAAAAAGCAAGGCATGAAAACTGATCAAGGCCAGAAGCAACCTAGAACTAAGGAGAACTTTCCTCACAGGGAGAACAATTAGCCAGTGCAACAGCCTGCCTCCAGAAATGGTGGGTGCTCCAACACTGGAAGTTTTCCAGAAGAGTTTGAACATCCATTTATCTGAAATGGTAGAGGGTCTCTTGCCAGACATGATATTCTTCCAATTTCTTCTCCTTCTCCTCCTTCTCCTCCGCCTTCTCATCCTTCTCTCCTCCTCCTCCTTCTCCTCCTACTTCTCCTCCTTCTTTTCCTTCTCCCTTCTCCCCCTTCTCTCCTTCTCCTCCTCCTCCTTCTCCTCCTCCTTCTCCTCCTTCTTTTCCTTTTCCTGCTCCCCTTCTCCTCCTCCTTCCTCCTCTCCTCCTCTCTCCCTCCTTCCCTTCTCCTCCTCCTTCTCCTTCTCCTCCTCCTTCTCCTCCTCTCCTCCCTTCTTCCTCCTCCTCCTCCTCCTTCTCCTCCTTTTTTTCTCTCCTTCTCCTTCTCCTCCTCTCCTCCTTCCTTCTTCCTCCTCCTTCTCCTTCTCCCCTTCTCCTCCTCTCCTCCTTCTCCCTCTCCTTCTCCCCTCTCCTCCTCCTCCTCCTCCTCCTCCCTTCTCCTTCTCCTCCTCCTCCTCCTCCCTCCTCCTCCTCCTCCTTCTCCTTCTCCTCCTCCTTCTCCCTCCCTCCTCCTTCTCCCCTCCTTCCTTCCTTCTCCTCCTCCTCCTTCCTCCTCCTCCTCCTCTTTCCTTCCTCCTCCTCCTCCTCCTCCTCCTCCTCCTCCTCCTCCTCCTCCTCTCCTCTTCTCCTCCTTCTTCTCCTTCTCCTCCTCCTTCTCATCCTTCTCCTCCTCCTCCTTCTTCCTCCTTCTTCTTCTCCTCCTCCTTCTCCTCCTTCTTCTCCTCCTTCTTTTCCTTCTCCTTCTCCCCCTTCTCTCCTTCTCCTCCTCCTTCTCCTCCTCCTTCTTTTCCTTTTCCTTCTCCCCCTTCTCCTCCTTCTTCTCCTCCTCCTTCTCCTCCTCCTCCTCCTCCTCCTCCTCTCCTCCTCCTCCCCTTCTCCTTCTTTTTTCTTCTCCTTCTCCTTCTCCTCCTCCTCCTCCTCCTCCTTTTTTCTTCTCCTTCTCCTCCTCCTTCCTCCTTCCTCCTCCTCCTCCTCCTCCTTCTCCTCCTCCTTCTTTCCTTTTCCTTCTCCCCTTCTCCTCCTTCTCCTTCTCTCCTCCTCCTTCTTTTCCTCCTTTCCTTCTCCCCCTTCTCCTCCTCCTTCTCCTCCTCCTCCTTCTCCTCCTCCTTCCTTCCCTCCCTCCTTCCTCCTCCTCCTCCTCCTCCCCTCCTCCTCCTCCTCCTCCTCCTCCTCCTCCTCCCTCCTCTCCTCCTCCTCCTCGTTATAATCACTCCATTCCAATGCCCCACCACAAGCCAATTTTCATACAAAAGAGTCAGGAGTTGATCCATAAGATACTCATAAATTTTACTTTTCCCCTTATTTGGCACATAAAGACCAACTGCTATTGATTTTATTCCATTCAATTCAATTTCCACGATTACAAATCTGCCATATTCATCTAGTAAAAGTAGCTTGGGTTTAAAGTGTGTGTGTGTGTGTGTGTGTGTGTGTGTGTGTGTGTACAAAACCATTCCGTTCATCTTTTTTTAACCCAGCAGATATAAATTCCTCCCCTGGTCATTTGTTTATTAAATATTTCTCATCTTGTTTCTTCATATGTGTTTCTTGAAGGCAAGTTATGTCAGTATTAATTTTTCCCAGGTAATGGAATAGCATTAGCCCCATTGATATTCCATATAATGTTTATTTTCCATCTTTGGGTGAAATGGCAAATTCTGTCTCTTCTTCAGTGTCAGCTTTTTGAGATTGGTCTACTTCCAACGTCTTCTCTATCTCCATTTCTTCAAATTAATTTGTGTCTGGAGAAGAAATTCTTGGCTCTGTCTATAGGATTCAGTCTGGAGAGGATATTAGATTAAGGATGATTCATGCTTTGGCCCAGTTAATTACTTGCAAAGAAAACTTCTTTGATCTAGAAACTGACAAAATGTATAGAGTAAACTCGAGTTTTGCTACTATGAGAAAACTACCAAGAGATGCCTTAGTACATTTTGTATGAAAAGCAACGAGATACCGTGTTCCGGATTGCCCTTTTAAATCCAAACTAAGAATGGAAAATGGAAGGAAATTCCTGTCAGAATTTTGAGAAAAAGGAAGGTTGCCCTTACCGATATTCTGAAGAAGAGAAAAATTCCCTTCCCTTGGGATAAACTTGAGGGAGTGAGACTTGCCTATCAAAGGTGCTTTTTCAAAAGGCAGGTGGACTTCGTTTTTCCTTGAAGGCATCTTGCTTCTCATCCAAAAAGCTTCTTCTGAACTGAAAGGAAACCAGTCAGTTTTTGAAAAATCTCCTTTGGGACAACCATGACCTGGATAATTGGGAATCTCCATAGACATTCCCAGATGGGTATGTATCTTTCTTAAAACATGCAAGTGTCTTCAAGGAACTTCAGAATATACTCTCTACTGTGTAGATGCTGAACAAACAAGTTCTTTCATACCAAGAAATAGCCTTGGCTAAGAAGAGAAAAAACATACTGTCTTAAAGTTAGAGAGAGAGAGAGAGAGAGACTTAGACGGCTATGTTAAAAGTACTAATATTTCCTTTTAAAATGGTAATAATGGAGCCTAAAATTCCAGGCACTGAAATACTTTTTATGTTGCTCATGGTCCTATTGCCATTCACGATTTATATTCATTATTGTGGCTACTGTATGCATTAGACCCTTGAATTAATGTATTTTCTTTTTCAAATAACAAATACGCTTACATTCTGTCCCTCGGTTTATTCCTTATTTATTTCTTTTTTTTTTTCTGCCCCCAAAAGAACAAGTTCCTAACCTTATGTTCTCCTTATGACATTCCACATTTATCAATATAATTGCGGCTATTAGTAGTTCGCATTCTGAAGTTTTGTTTTTAAAGATAAACAGTGCCATTTGCATTATTTATGGCATCTGGCCGGCCAGCACAAGGACATAACTCTAGTCAGGAACTCATTTTCGGCATCGATTTCCCATTTTTAAGCCTATAAAGAATTACCTCACGTGGATTCCCAACCCAACTCTTTAGGAAGGGGTTCAGCTTTGACTTGTCAGTGATGAAATGTTACCCCAAAGAGCCTGGATTGATCAGAAGCACAATTGTGTATTTTGGAATTGTGAGCAATTGGGGCAAATTGGGGCAAGCTTCAAAATATTTGAGCAAGAAGTTGCGTCTGCTTCCTTTCATTTCATTTCATTTCATTTTACTATTTTGGGATTGCAAAGCATGACTTGCAGGTTTAGCCGGTCCATTCTGAGAGGTGATGTTTTCTTTCATGGGTAATTTGTAAAGAGTTTTGCAACACAGGCTCCTCCGCTCTCATTCCTCATGCATAACCATTTGCAGAGCTTCGCAGGGTTTCTAAAACTTGAAAAACTGGTTGGCTTCCCCTGAAAATGCATTTAGATCAGCAAAGCTGGCTGGAGAATTCTGGGAGTTGAAGTCCACAAGTCTTAAGGTAGCCAAGGTTGGGGACTCCTGAGTTAGATCCTCGTTTAAGGAAGCTTAATATCCACTTCTAGTTCCTTTAAAACTTGATAGACAACCTCTGCAGCATTAAATAGGGCTTTATTTCTTTATATTATTTAAATTGGGCTCAGCGCTGCTATCATCGGTATTCTATTTATTATTTGTATAGACATTTTGTATGGTGACCACTTCCTAAACAGTTCTAAAAGAAATCCATTGAAAACTATAGCAATTATATTCATTTTTTTTCTCATTCATCTGCACTCAGTAGCCAACCATGACAAAGTGAAAACAGAATTTTAGAAATGTCTGTAAGTTTATAAATTAAAAAAAAACTGGGAAAAAAAACCTTTTTTCTTTTCTTTTTTGCACGCTATTGTTGTTAGGATTGAATGCATGCTTTTGTTTTGTTTCATTTTGTTGATTGGATTTACTTCTTTTGTATTTTATTTTTTTACAATAAAACAATAAACCCACAGGTCATATCTTTCACCTGCAAATGTGACCTATTTCTTAAGCCCAGTCATTTCTTCTCTGGCAACTCCATTCCAAAGGAGATTTTGTTCCATCTCAGCACTGAGATATTATGGGCTAGCACTCTGCAAAGCTGTTGGCTGCATGTGAGATTGTAGCTCCTTGGTTTGTCACCACTTACCTCCTTCGTTAAGGTGGTTTATACGAAAGCCATATTAAAACTTTCATACACTTGTAAACTTCCATATAAAGCTGGCCCAGGAATTCTGGGAGTTGAAGTCCACAGATTGTAAGGGGCCATTGCAGTGATGGGATTCAGCCGGTTCACACCAGTTCACGAGAACCAGTATAATTAACTTTCTGAGCAGTTTGGTGAACTGGTTGTTGGAAGAAATCATGAGGGCAGAGAACCGGTTGTTCAATTATTTGAAACCCACCACTGGGCCATCGTTGCGCAGCCCTGGTTTAAATAGGAAGATGGGTCATTTTATCCTTGGCGCTCCTGCTAAAGAAATCCAATTTTGGATCCCCTCCTTTATTGTTCTAAATTCAAAGATCTCATATCACAAGCAGGAAGGTACAATAACACAGTAATGTACAAGAAAGCTCCTTTAGATCCAAGATCCTGGTCTGACTTTGTTACAAATGGAAAGGTCTTACACCTCATGACTGATTCGTGTTACCTGGCCTCATTTATCAAATCAGACAACGTCCCTGTTAGTGCTTTGTATACAACAGAGACTGTGAACCACTTTAAAGAGTGTTTGTCTAATCACAGAGTTGCGACACTGTGCCTTACTCTTCTCTCTTGAGGAACGTATGTGTGCCTGGGGTTTATTTACACCAATTAGTATGCTACCTACTCAGCAGCCCTCTTAATTCCTACAGTATCAGCCCTTTTCTGTTAATAGCATTTAAAATTGCAAAGTAATGGGATAGAAGTCTTTTCTCTGGGTTTTTTTAACCATCTATCTTTCCTTGCTGCTCCATGGTGACATCGTTTTTTTGGTGGAAAAAAATGTTGGGTAAAAAACGTTGGGTTAAAGTCAGAAGCCACTTTCCACCAGGGATGGTATTTTTTTAAATAGCTCCAAAGTGTGCTGATAGCATCTTGCTGGAATCTATTCTTGGCTAAAGTCACAGACTGTCCTCTCGGAACTGAAATGACAAAGTCTTCTTACAGGTTCTAATTTATTTCCCCAACAGCTGCCTCATTCAGAGAGACTCCAAGGTCCGTGACATGATAGCAGTAGTCCAGTATTTGAGGGGCTGCCCCAGAGGAGAGGGGGGGGGTCGACCTCTTCTCCAAAGCCCCTGAGGGCAGGACAAGAAGCAGCGGACAGAAACTAACCAAGGAGAGAAGCAACCTTGGAACGAAGGAGGCATTTCCTAACAGCGAGAACAATTTAACCAGCGGAACAGCTTGCATTGTGGCTGCTTCATCCTTGGAGTTTTTAACAAGAGACCGGACAGCCACTTGTCTGAAATGGTATAGGGGCTCCTGCTTGGGGAGAGGGTTGGGCTAGAGAACCTCCAAGGCCCCTTCCAACTTTGTCATTTGAGATTTCTAAGAGGAGTGTCCGGATTCCAAGCAATGCACCCATAATACACAGAACTCCGGGGAAGGTAGATTCCTCAAAGAACAGTTTTATTGGACATATCAAATTGGCACAGACTGGTGAAAGCCGACTCTGAGAGTTCCCGTGCTTTTCACCTAATTCAAAGTAAAAGTTTTCCCCTCTTCCCAAACAAAGTCACATGGTCCAATCAGGGTGCTGTGTAGTTGCTGGGTAACATCACCCCTCCTCTCTTCAGCCACCTGTAGGGATGTCCTTGGTCCCCAGGGGAAAATATTTTGTTTTGGCTACAAACCCCCAGCTATCTCTGTTCCCCCCCCTCCCTAACCCTCATCTCCATTGTGGTCACCCTGAAGCTTCAAAGATGGCCTCCGTCAGGCCAGCTTCAGAGTTGACCAAGAGACTGGACAACTATTTGTCTGGAGTGGTATAGATTCCCTTGCTTGAGTACAGTAAGGGGTTGGACTAGAAGACCTCCAAGATCCCACCCAACTCTATTATTCTGTTATTCTGTCCTGGAGGGCTGCATGATCCTGCCTGAAGGCCGAGTCTTGTGCTGGAATGGTCTCTTTGTAGCCGGATGGAAACGTTGGTTTGCACCTTCTGCTTGCAAGTGTTTGCCTGCACTTGAGAAGGAGTGAAATAAGGGGGAAGATGGGAATTCCCTGTCCACTCATTCCCTGCTCCCAATATATCCGCTGTCCTCCTCCCTTAATTCCATTGCCAGTTCCAGCTACTCTTGGCCGGTCTTAAAAAGCTAAAAAAGAAAAGAACTCAGACCTAATTGCAAATATCTTTATTATGGTAATAGACCAGATAAAGAAGAGTGGGATGCAAGCCATACATTCAACCCTCAGCTTACAAGAGTTTGTGTAGTGACCATTCAAAGTTACAACAGCACAGATAACAGTGACTTATGACTGGTTTTCACTCTTACGACCGTTGCAGCATTCCCCATGGTCACGTGATCAAAATCAGACCCTCGGCCTCTGATTCATACTTATGACGGTCGCTGCAGTGTCCCAGGGTCATGTGATCCCCTTTCTGACAGGTGAAGTCCACGGGGAAGCCAGATTCACTTAACAACCATGTTGCTAACTTAACAATCACATGACTCGGGGACATTGCAACTGTCATAAATGTGAGTCAGTTGTCGAGACTCCGAATGCAAATCTCATGTCTATAAGGATGCCGCAATTGGCCGTCAGTGGGAAAAAGAGCCGTAGCCCTTAGACTTATCTACCGCTTTCCAGCCCTCTCTAAGTGGTTCACAGAGTCAGCCTCTTGTCCCCCCAACAATCTGGCTCCTCATTGGACCCACCTGGGAAGGAGGGAAGGCTGAGTCCACCTGGAGCCTGGTGGGATTCGATCTGCCAAATTGCAGGCAATCAGCAGAAGTAGCCTGGAGTACCGCACTCTCACCACTGAGCCACTTGAGGCTCCTTAAAAATGCTCCTGTCACTTTATCAGTGCTGTCATAACTTTGAGCAATCACTAAACGAACTGTTGTTTGTAAGTCAAGGACTACCTGCGCTGAATAAAGCGATAATTAGCACTTGACATACAAAAAATCTTGCACCTGAAAGGGAAAAGACAGAACAACAGAGAGCTGCCATTAACGTGTTAGATCAATGGGAACTCAGGATTAACTTCCTAACAGACCAGCCGATTCCTGGGGGAATGAAGAAGCATAAGAGGAGATAAACACATAAAAAGGGGGACACTCCTCCAAGGGCCACCTTTTCCATCAAGGAAACCCCAAAAGGGTTCCAATCGGAGGAGAGTGGGACCATGATTCATTAACCTCGTTTTCTAAAACCTGAAGAAAAGTAGGTTATTTTTATACCTCGGCTTTCTGGAGGCAGGGAAGGCGAAGGAAACGTATAGGGAATTTCCTCCTTCTTTCTGAGCAACAGGGGTCCCAGGTGAAACCTTTCAAAGTCAAGGTGATGATTTTTTCCCCCTCCTCACGATTATCACCTTCTGAGGAGACGACCACAAATAACTACAATCCTTGCCTGTATTTACCTTTCCTAAGCAAAGAACCGGAGAAGAAGCCCCCGATTTTGGATCGAGGTTGTTCCTTTGTGTATTTATTCACTCATTTCAGTGCAAATACAAAAATATTTGCCAGCAGTTTAGCGGGTGGGTGGAAGGGAAGCGTTTCTTATGATTTATGCATGATGTGTGCATTTATTAATTGAAACGCCGTTGATTCCAATGACTCCGCGCACAACTAGAAATGTTTTTAACGCCATAAAATCTGACAGTAGAAGAACATAAGCTCTCAAAAGCCTAAATCATAAAAACCAGGGGCAGCTCTTCCATTCCAGACAAAGCTTGTTGCACAATATAATCCCCGTCATGGGGGAAAAAGAAGAAGAAGAAGAAATAATAATTATGAATTGTGGAGGGCGCCTTTGACACGTCCTATAATAAAGCCTCCTATATTATTACTTGAAAGGATTGACGGAGGCTGCTTGAAGTGGCTGCTATTGGGGGGGAAAAACTTTTAGAAATACACTCTTGACACTTTGTGTGAGGAGGAAAAAAGCAAAGCCCCCCAGTATTGAAACCCTGTTTTTATCGTGACACTTTCAGTGCTGTGGCCTGTTGGCCTAACCTGAAGGCCAGCAAGTTGGAAAGGCCTTTGGGAAAAGTTTGTCCAGGGAAAGGATGCTCGGCTCCCTGAAGGGTGAGGGTTGCGCTCCTTTCCCCACTGCTCCAGGATGCCATCCTTGCACTCCGCAGGACTTGTTTTCCTCTGTGGGGATATATTAGACGTCTATCCAGAGGGAAAGGGAGCCAGCGGGAGTTCTAGTCCCTCCTTAGGCATGAAAGCTGGTTGGGTGACTTTGGACCAGTCACCAGGAGACGGGGAGTTCTAGTCCCGCACTAAGCATGAAAGTCAGCTGGGTGACTTTCTGCCAATCACCAGGAGAACCGTGAGTTCTAGTCCCTCCTTAGGCATGTAAGCCAACTGGGAGAGTTTGGGCCAATCACCAGGAGACGGGGACTTCTAGTCCCGCCTTCGCCATGAAAGACAGTTGGGTGACTTTGGGCCAATCACCAGGAGAACCGTGAGTTCTAATCCCGCCTTAGGCATGTAAGCCAACTGGGAGAGTTTGGGCCAATCACCAGGAGACAGGGACTTCTAGTCCCGCCTTAGCCATGAAAGACAGTTGGGTGACTTTGGGCCAATCACCAGGAGAACCGTGAATTCTAATCCCGCCTTAGGCATGTAAGCCAACTGGGAGAGTTTGGGCCAATCACCAGGAGAACCGTGAGTTCTAATCCCGCCTTAGGCATGAAAGCCAACTGGGAGAGTTTGGGCCAATCACCAGGAGACGGTGAGTTCTAATCCCGCCTTAGGCATGTAAGCCAACTGGGAGAGTTTGGGCCAATCACCAGGAGACGGTGAGTTCTAATACCGCCTTAGGCATGAAAGCCAACTGGGAGAGTTTGGGCCAATCACAAGGAGACGGGGACTTCTAGTCCCGCCTTAGCCATGAAAGACAGTTGGGTGACTTTGGGCCAATCACCAGGAGAACCGTGAGTTCTAATCCTGCCTTAGGCATGAAAGCCAACTGGGAGAGTTTGGGCCAATCACAAGGAGACGGGACTTCTAGTCCCGCCTTAGCCATGAAAGACAGTTGGGTGACTTTGGGCCAATCACCAGGAGACGGTGAGTTCTAGTCCTGCCTTAGGCATGAAAGCCAGCTGGGTGACTTTGGGCCAATCACCAGGAGACGGGGAGTTCTAGTCCTGCCTTAGGCATGAAAGCCAACTGGGAGAGTTTGGGCCAATCACCAGGAGACGGTGAGTTCTAATCCCGCCTTAGGCATGAAAGCCAACTGGGAGAGTTTGGGCCAATCACCAGGAGAACCGTGAGTTCTAATCCCGCCTTAGGCATGAAAGCCAGCTGGGTGACTTTGGGCCAATCACCAGGAGAGGTGAGTTCTAATCCCGCCTTAGGCATGTAAGCCAACTGGGAGAGTTTGGGCCAATCACCAGGAGAGGTGAGTTCTAATCCCGCCTTAGGCATGTAAGCCAACTGGGAGAGTTTGGGCCAATCACCAGGAGACGGGGACTTCTAGTCCCGCCTTAGCCATGAAAGACAGTTGGGTGACTTTGGGCCAATCACCAGGAGACGGTGAGTTCTAGTCCTGCCTTAGGCATGAAAGCCAGCTGGGTGACTTTGGGCCAATCACCAGGAGACGGTGAGTTCTAGTCCTGCCTTAGGCATGAAAGCCAGCTGGGTGACTTTGGGCCAATCACCAGGAGACGGTGAGTTCTAGTCCTGCCTTAGGCATGAAAGCCAACTGGGTGACTTTGGGCCAATCACCAGGAGAGGGTGAGTTCTAATCCCGCCTTAGGCATGTAAGCCAGCTGGGTGATTTGGGGCCAATCACCAGGAGACAAGTAAGTTCTAGTCCCACTTTAGGCATGAAAGCTGGCTTGGCGATTCATAGAAATGCAACCAATGAATGAAACCTAAGAAACGGGAGCCGGTGCTGGGTGCTTCTAGGCCTGGCTCTTCGTTCACCCGAGGGAGGAAGAAAAAAAAAAGACACTGAATCCAAATCAAGGGTGGAGCTGATTCATCTTTGTTTAGCAGATGGAGGGACCCTCGCCCCAAAACAGGGAGGGAAAAAAGCGGCTCCTGCCTTCAGCAGAACATTTCAGATTTTCTCAGCCTCCATGTGATCCCTCCCCACTTGCATTGGCACCCGATGCCTGCTAAGTTGTTCCCGTTCCCACTGCCAATTTGCAGAGAAAGAACAAAATCCAGTCTGTGCAGGCCTTCTGGCACCCAGGAATTGTTCACCAATTCGGAGATTTTTAGTTTTCAAGGAAAAGAGACGGGAGGGTGGAATTCTGTAAGGGGTGTGTGTGTAAAAAAAGAAGTTTCAAGCCAGAAAATGGAGCCCTGGACGTTTTTTTTGGGGGGGGGGATGTGCATTACGAAGTGTTATCCGTGTCAGAGTTGTGGCCGCCATCTTGACTTTTTTGACCCATTCCCTGCAGACGTTCCTGGAAAGAGATTGTCTTTGGGTGCTTTCAGTAGGCCGTACCCTGTATTTTAGAGTTGCCTGAGAAGAGTTACAAGAAAAACAGCCAAGCTGTGAAAAGGAAATAGTTAACAGAATAACGGAGTTGGAAGGGACCTTGTAGGTCATCTAGTCCAACCCCCTACTCAGGCAGGAAGTCCTATACCAGGAGTGTCAAACTCAATTTCATTGAGGGCCACGTCAGGGCTGGGGTTGATCTGGGGGTGGGGGGGCAGGTGGGCGTGGCTGACTGGGTAGGTGTGACCACTTTGACACCACTCCCTGGGCATGGCTGGCTGGCTGGGCGTGGCCAGTTGGGTGGGTGTGGCCAGCCTGACGCCACTCTCCAAACTTCTAGCACGTTTCCTCTTCGCATTGGGTAGACCGAGCCAAAGTGGTGCGGGCCAGTCCCTCACATTTTCCAGGATGGTCCCATGGACGCAGCCCACGCACCTTGAGTTTGACACCCCTGCCCTATACAGTAACAGATAATCAGAGTTGGAGGGGGTCTTGTAGGTCATCTAGTCCAACCCCCCGCCCAAGTGGGAGACCCTACACCATTTCTGACAGAGGGCAGTCCAGTCTCTTCTTGAAGGTCTCAAGTGATGAAGCTCCCACAACTTCTGAGGGCAAAGGGAGGAGAGGAGAAAGTTTCTCGCTTTTAAACAAACCCTCAGGGATATTCGTGGTGCAGACCAGGCTGAGATAAAGAAGGCCGAGAGAGAGAGAGAGAGAGAGAGAGAGAGAGAGAGAGAGAGAGAGAGGGAGGGAGGGAGGGAGGGAGGGAGGGAGGGAGGGAGGGAAAATATTGTCAAAAGGCACACTCTCCACAACAATGACATCAAACAATGACCCAAAGGTTTGTATTGCAGGAATGGATAGCAAATCAATTTGACTACAGAAATAAATAAAATAAAATTAACCTTTGAGCAATATTTAAATATATATATCTTTAAAAAAAAAAAAGGTTATTTTTAAGTGATGTGTAAGTAGAGAGCAATTTTAATTTTGGCAATTTGAGAGGCTGGCAGATTCTGCAGCGTGTGAGGCACATCTGACTGAAGAAACAGGCTTCATGGCTGACAAAAAACTATTTCTTATTGAGTTCGACTATTATGCTAGAATCTTGCACGTTTGATGGTGCTTCCCTTCCTTTTTGCTCTCATGGGAATTAGGAGGGCATCGGAGTCATTTTCATACTCCTCTCCCATTGTTTGAACTCAAGCAATGTTTTCTTCTCCGTAGCTTTGTCAACAGGTCTTTTTTCTGAATAACAGAGTTGGAAGGGACCCTGGTGGTCTTCTAGTCCAACCCCCTGTTCAAGCAGGAGACCTACGCCATTTCGGACAAATGGCTGAGGATCCTTGGTGCTCTCTGAGCTTCCTTGGTTTCTTGCAGACGTTTCATGACCCAACTAGGTAACATCATCAGTGCTAGCAAGGAGTGGGGTCCGCTGTCAGTTTCTATTCTGGTTTCTTGCCCCGTCGGTGTTGATGGCGGTAGCCTTAGAGATTCTTTGGCTGGACTGTTTGCTGATGGCTTCTTTGGCAGTTTCTTGATTGTTGACTTGATTGTTGGTCTGATTTTAATCTTGGAGGTCATCTAGGCTAATCTAGATGCTGATTGCTGGTGGAGAGGTGCCTGGATCTTTTTATTCCCGTTTTGGTTAGTTGCTTGCCTACATGTGTCTATCGATGACTTGATTTGTCAACGTGCCAGGCGTCTAGAAATTCCCTGGCAATTTTGGAGGGTCACATTTCCCCAATGGAAACCATGATTAAGTCAATCTCTATGTTGTGAAATTAAGGCGTGTTCACCGTGTCTTCATGCATGGAGTGGTGCCCTGGCCTAGAGACGGAGCTCTTGCCTCACAATGAGGAGGCTGTGATTTCCATCCTGGGTAGGGGCAGATCCTTCTCTCTCTGGGCATAATGAGAATACCTCTGCCGAACAGAACTCCCCCCTGGTGACAGGAAGGGCATCCGGCCATTAGAACACCCCGCTAGCTCCATTCAGTGGCCCAGACTCCACTCCGCAAGGGATTATGGGGTCGTTAAAAGAAGACGAAAGAAGATCATGTCTTCATGCATCGTGCAAGAAAACCAGCAAGTTTAGAGAGCTCTGAGGCCCCCACATTCCAACCCTGAGCTACAAATGTTCTTCTTGAGTGGTAGACAAATGGCTGCCCAGCCTCTTCTTCAACGCCTCCAGTGATGGAGCAGCCACAACTTCTGAAGGCAACTTCTGTTCCACTCTTACATCTGTTCCATCGTCCTTTCTTCCAGCCAAGTTATTCCCTTTCCTGTCTACGGATCCTTCTCTTCATCCGCGTCTACTCTCAATTCTTTTTACAATCTCTCCCCACGTTGACTTTGGTTTTGTGCTTAAGGGGGATCCATGGGGATCATCCAAGAAAGGATGAGCGCTTCTATATTTCCGAAGAGACAAGTTGAAGGAAAGAATCCCTCCGATTTCTGCTTCGTCTCTTTTTGATTCCCTCCCAACGATCAAAGTGGAATTTAACCTACAAGATGAAGCGCTGGTCTCTTTTCCATGCCCTCCTTCCCCCCCCCCAGATTCCATCACCAAGTAACCAAGGGGGGGATTTACACCACTGTGAATATTTATAAGACAAGCTTGCCTTGCCCCGCCCGATCTGAAAGTCTTGTTTTGAGAAGAGTACCCTGGTTGATCCAACCCAACGCTGGGATGCTTGGAGTTGGAATGAAATTGAAGACCTTGTTATGCCGTGAAAGACTTTCAAAAATTAATCTGCAACAACCCCCAGAACACCGAGGGCTTAAATACTTTATTGACCAAATGAACATTAGCAGTCTCTCTAGACGGAGTTAGGAAGGCTGAGTAGCCATTTATCTTCCCCACACACACACACAAATCCTCTTTGCAGTCATAAATCTCGTGGCTGGCTGGGAGCATTAAGAGTTGGCTGACGGCTCTGCCTCGCTTTCTCCACCAGGCCAAAGAGGGACGGCGGAGAGTTGATGAAATCCATACCGCAGCAGCCAGGAATGTAGTAACTGCAAGAGCCTCTGGATGCAGCGGGGAGAGAAGAGGCTTTGGGTGGGCGGAAGAGTCATGGAGTCATCCCAGTCTGGTCTGCTGGTTCCTGGGTTGGGCCTGGAGAGCCATTCTCAAGTCCGCTCTCGGTCCTGGAAACTCCTTGGGGAATGAGGCTCCCTCCTCTCAGCCCAGCCTTCTCTCAGCGTTATGATGGGGAAAGAGCTCTCACTGTCTAGGCCAGGGGTGTCCTAACCAAGGCTTATGGAGACACTCTCAGACACACATTACTCCCCAAACCCTCAAACCGTTTGTAAATAGTCCCATGGAAGTCTGCCAAAGTCCTTCAGGATAAGTCTGATAAGCACCCACCTTGAAATGCTGCCAAGGACTAAGTTTCCAATCAGTTATATGAGGCCAAATGGAGCACAGAGCTTCAGGTTTTAAACCCACCAGTATGAACAGCGTTGCTTCCTGCAAAGGCTCCTGTCCCTTTGCTCCTCCTTTATCTCTTATGGGAGGGCTGATCACCTCCAATTCTTACTTCCAAGTCACCCCTTTTGTTTTAACTGTTCTTGCCTTCTGGCAGCTCTGCACATGTAAGCACTGGGAACAGGCTCCCCTTGTTCCTCTGCCTCACTGCTGCCAGGCTCCGGAGGCTCCGGAGTCAACACATAACTCTCAGGTGGCCCTGACCCCATCTCTGCATCGGACGCAGGACCCTCGTCCGAGCCCTCCCCAGACTCCCGGACTGGCCCATGTTCCTCCCCACTGTCCGACTCTGCTGCCAGCTCCGCAGGCCGCCAGGGGACCACAACAAGGGGTGTCAAACTCAAAGCCCATGGGCCACATCTGGCCTGTGGGGTACTTAGATCTGGCCCGCAGGACCGACCTGGAAATATCAAAGAACTGTCCCGTGGTGCCTCTGCCAGCTAAAATGGGCCACGGGGGGCACGTGAGGCTCCCTGTGGCCCGTTTTCGGCCGGCAGAGTGCTACAGGAGGCGTCCTTCCTGTCTTCCTCCCCTTCCTCCACCCAGCCAGCCTGCGGAGGAAAACAGCGACGCTGATCCAGCCGTCAAAGAAATCCAGTTTGACATCCCTGGTCTAGACTGCCTGGAAAAGAATAGAGAAAGCAATCTGAGAAAGGAAGAACCCCAATAGAAGAGAATATTTGTGGCTCAGGGTTGAATTGTGGGGCCCTTGGTGCTCTCTGAGCTTGGTGGTTTCCTTGCAGACGTTTCATGACCCAGCTAGGTAACTATCATCAGTGCTAGAAGGGAGAGGGTTCCTTCCTCCCTCCCTCCCTCCCCCTCCCTTCTCCTCCTTCCCTCCCTCCCTCTCAATTCCCTCCTTCCTTTCTTTCTCCCTTCCTCCCTCCCTTCTCCTCCTTCCCTCCCTCTCAATTATTTCCTTCCTTTCTTCCTTCCTCCCTCCTTCCCTCCCTCCCTCAATTCTCCTCCCTCCCTCTCAATTTCATTAGCAAGCTCAGAGAACCCCAAGGTCTCCCCAGGAAGAATCCTGTCTGTTCCCTTTAACAGCACCTATCAAAGAGCGAGTGGTGCAGAATGATCCCCCCTTTCTCAATGGTCTGGTTGGAAAGAGACCGTCTGCCTTTCCCTATGGGGAGGGGAGCAATCCTGCGTCGGAACAGACGGCCTCCGTCTCAAGGGGCTCCACAATATCTGGAGCTTCAGGCAGGATGGTGACTCTCCCAACAGATCCCACCTGTTCACAATGGATCCCTTTCACTGGGTAGAGGGAGCATGGACAAGGGGTCAAGGAGGCCCTGGGGCTCTGGAATATTCCCTCTCTCATTTCCCTCCCTCCCTCCCTCCCTCCTGTTCCTCTTTTTTCTTTCTTTCTTTCTTTCTTTTCTTTCTTTCTTTCTTTCTTTCTTTCTTTCTTTCTTTCTTTCTTTCTTTCTTTCTTTCTTTCTTTCTTTCTTTCTTTCTTTCTCTTTCTCTTTCTCTCTCTCTCTCTCTCTCTCTCTCTCTCTCTCTCTCCCTCCCTCCCTCCTCCTCCCTCCCTCCCTCCCTCCTTTTCTCCCTCTGTCCTTCCTTCCTTCCTTCCTTCCTTCCTTCCTTCCTTCCTTCCTTCCTTCCTTCCTTCCTTCCCTCCTTCCTTCCTTCCTTCCTTCCTTCCTTCCTTCCTTCCTTCCTTCCTCATCCTATCCAAAGCCCTTTGAGGTTTAGGGACATTATAAATAACTGAGAATGACTAAATAGAGAAGCAACAGCCTGAAGCACCTTGCTGATAATACCACTAGTACTAGAACAATCTTTCTTTCCTTTGTTAACATTGTTTTGATGGCTATGGAAATAGTTCGCCCCTAACTGTACTGCCAAAGTCTCCAGGGGAAATTAAACCCGACTAGCAGAGACTCCATAAGAAAATAACATTAATGATCTATGTCTGCTTCTGCTTCTAGCTTTTCTGCTCAGTTCGTTGGTTGTCCCCCATCCTGGGATAATCATTTAGACAATAATTCATAGTCATATTAGATTTCTTTCTTTTTTCCCCTCCTAGGCCGTTAGAACAGTAAAGTTTAGTCATCTAGTTTAATGAAAAATAAATGATACTTGAAGTTCAGTGAATTGCATCCATTCAGATTAACCCCTCAACCCCACTTGGAGTCAAAATGCTTTTTGAGCTGCTGACGCAGCCGGGGGAAGCCGTTAAACCCTCAGCCCGGGTGGCCCCAGATGGGAAATGCCCCCATTCCAGGGGGAGGCCAGGAACCCTTCAGAACAGCCCGTAGTCCACGGAGGGGACGGTTCCCGCTCTTCCCACCATCCCACCCAAAGTTAAGAAGTGTTTGGGGAGGTGGGTTGAGTTGGGTGGCAAGGCCTCCCAAGGTCTGAGGTCTGTCATGGAAATGGGGAGGGGAGGCTCCCAGTTCTTCAAAGAACGAATGTCTGGCCATGATAAATATTGGAGAAAACATGAATTCTGAATTGGGTGGCGGTGAGAGTAGAAAGTAGGTTCAGCCGTGGTCTTTGGTTTGAAAATAAAGGCTTCCTAAGTGATGGCAAATTGAGAGTCCTCGGTGGTCTCTGAGCTTGGCTGCTTTCTTGCAGACGTTTCATGACCCAGATAGGTAACTATCATCAGTGCTAGTCTGGTCCTACCATTAGACTGATGATGTTCCCTAGTTTGGGTAATGAAACGTCTGCAAGACAGCAGCCAAGCTCAGACAGCCCCCAGGACCCCACAATTCTCCTCCTCCTCCTCCTCCTCCCTGCAACCCCCCCTCCCTTCTAGCACTGATGATGTTATCTACGATGGAACCTCTGCAAGAAAAGAGCCAAGCCCAGATAGCATCAAGGACCCCCATTTCAACCCCGAGCTACAAATATTCTCCTTTATTGAAGGCAAATTGTTGGCTGAACGCCCAGTTTGCAGACCGGGAAGCTTGGCTGATGCTGAAAGAACATCTGCAGTTTTAAGAATAGGACAAGAGTTTAAAACAATCCAGCAGGTTTATCATTTGATGGAGTGGCTAAAATAATCCTGTCTGCCTGAAGGATCTCTGGATATAAATGCAGGCATCAACATTATCCCCGACTGTCACTCAAAGGGGAGATGTTTGACTTCAGAGCATGTTCTGTTTAGACAGCAACACAAAATGAGAAGCACATTCGGCCATAGGAAGCAAAGTGTATAGTTTTTACAAATCTTTTTCTGTGATATATTCTTTTCGACAGAGGAGGAGGAGGAGGAGGAGGAGGAGAAAGAATCTGGGCTTGGTTGTTTTCTTGCAGACGTTTCATTACCCAACTAAGTAACACCATCAGTATAGTGCTTCCTCTCTCTCTTAGTTGAAAACCTTCCACCTTTGCTCCTAACTTGCTAACTTCCCATTCTTTAGGTAGAGAGAGGAAAACTTTCTCATCCTTTCTTCAGGATGTGTTCTGTTTACTTGGAGGGAGGAATTCAATCTGTCTGGGTCAACCCTCTCTGTTGCTAATCGCTTGTATTGCCACATCCTCATCAATACGTAGCCAAGGGGAAAGGGCTGACATGCAGGTGTCCTTGGTCATATTTCCTGTTCATGTTCTGGGCACATGTAAGGATTTGTGCATGCATGTTCTCTAGGGAATGTGCTGTTTGGATATGTGTATATATTTTGAATAGGTTACTGTAGGTTATTGCCAAATATTTAAGCTCTCCTAAAAATAGTATAGATAAATATTTCATTTCTGATATTTATCTGTACTTTGTCTAGCAGTTGTTTCTCTCTTCTTTTCTTTTTCATTTTTTTTTTTTTAGTATTTATAAATAAGAGGGTAGCGGAGATTTTGGCTCTAAGTTCAAAGATTTATTATTTTTTATAACATAAAAACGACTCATTGTACTTTGGCCGGTGTTGTCAAATTATATTAATGTTAATACTGAGCATTAATTGTATCTCTACTGTTTTTTTCTCCTCTGCTTCTCGGTGTTACATCTTCTGAAAGTATAATTTCTTTTCAATAAAAAAGAAAAGGAAGAAACTCATAGCAAAATGTAAAAATAAACCTCTGTTTCAGATTCAATTGTGAGATTGTCTCCTCAGCTACACACACCCACACCCACACCCCGGTTTGTTGTAGCGGTTAAGGCAACAGGATAGAAACCAGGAGATGGTGAGTTCTAGTCTTGCCTTAGGAATGAAGGCCAGCTGGGTGACTTTGGGCCAGTCAGCCCCACTCAGTCCATCCCACCTCACAAGGTTGTTGTGAGGAAAATAGGTGGAGGAAGCTGTTTGAGATCTGTTTATCACCTTGAGTTATCTGTAGAAATAATATGGGTGGGATATAAACAAACAAATATTTCCCCCTTCGATATTGTAAATTAGTTGAGTAAATTGATCAGCAGGATTAAATTTGCTTTGTGAGTGGATGCCTCCGTGTTGCTAAGTACACCCACATTCTGAAGACCTGTTTGGCTTGTTTCCCGAATTGGGACATTTTGCCTCAAACCCAACTGATGGGCAGTTCGGAGGAGAACTGACCTCATTGTCCAGTCTAGCTGGCCTTCCTCTTGGTGCTGGGTCTGAAATACACGAAAACAGAGCTTCTTCTCTTTTTCTTCTTCTGCCGTGACCCAACTAGATGCATGGACACCCCACTGCTACCCCGGCAGAGGTCTACTACTCGCTGGTAGAACAGATGCCTCACATTTTGCCACTGTCCACTTTCTGAATGTGGAACCTGACGCATGAAGTTGCTCCTAACTCTGTGGTGACTCAGGAGAAACAGCAACCAAAGATTTGGCACAACCACACACACTTACACACACACACACACACACCCACACACCCATTGGCAATGAATCATGTGAAGAAGCATGACGGACGATGCTAGTTTGTTAAACTTAGGAGAAATGTTTCTTTAAAAAAAATATTTTGTTTAGGCTTCTGGGCGATGAATTAGGGTGTCAGGATGCCAAGTAATACGCCCATAGCAAGCAGAACTCCGAGGCAGGCAGGTTCCTCAAAGAATAGTTTTATTTGGAGATATCATCCATCTTCTTTTGGGATTTGAATTTGAGCTTGTACTCTGCTTGGTTGCCAGACTCCCATGGGGCCGTGCAGGGGCAACTCTGTAGGCTGTCTCTGAGTCCCAGGCTTGGTTGAGCCTTGCTGGATGATGATGTCATGAAAGGGCTTTGGGCAATTCCTATTATAGCTCTACGTGGAGTAGATCTTTGTTATGTAGAATAGGCTGCCCCAGGCCTTAATGGCCCACTTATTAATGAAGGTGGGGGGTGAACTTCTGCCTGTCTTGAGTTTCTACTTTACTCTTTTTTAGGGGAAATATTCTGCCTTTTTAATATATCCTAAAATATTTCATTTTCCTAGGAGAGGGGTGGGTTTTAACTTCCAACACCACTGTAAAGTGTTTTCGGACAGTTGACCCTCATAAGCCTCACTTTCTTAAACAGTTTTGGACACATTTACACCTTAAAGATCTTCTGACAGGCAGGAAAGAATGAAGATACTTGGTCAATCGCCTTCTTTTTTAGACCCCAGAAAAGAAAAAGAAAATAAAAATACTATTTTAAAAGATTTTGACTTGAAAGTAAAAAAAAAAGGGGGGAAGCTGAACAAGATTGCAATTTAAGAAAATTTTGAAATGGAACAGTAATTTTTAGAAACAATTTTATCTATGAAAGTATCTTTAAAAATAGTAAAATTTACTAGAAAAACAGACTGGCCATCCATGAGAATGTTAATTGTTTATTATTAAAGAAAGTAGATAATTGATGGGTTTTAGAAAATAAGATAATAACGGTAAACTGAGTCAGACTGTGTGATTGTAGATATGAAGAGATAAAATGTTAAAGACAGAAAAAAATGGAAACAGAAAAGAGAGAGATATTATCACCTTGATAATTTATTGTATTTTTAATTTTTTTTTATTAAATTTCTCCACCCTCCATCCCACCTAAGTGACTCTGGGCAGTTTGCAACATCGTAAAGTGCCATATTTTCACTTTGGGGCTATAAATATTTAGAATTGCAACCACCATTTAAAAGCAGCAAAAATAGGAGAAGGCAGCAGAACAACTTACAGATAAGAGGATCACACCAGATTTATTGCAGAAAACATTTGAAGATTTTGGCAAGAGACCAACCCGATACAGTTGCCAATAATTTGCATGCTTTAAAAAGGAAAGGATTTGTAGGACGGATTAAATATACCCAAGGAAAATGGGCAATTTGGAGCTTGTTGTCGTATCGAGATATACAAATGGTAACTCAAAAGAATATTCTTATTTTTCTGAAAGAAGTAGATCATTTTTCAAGTATAAATATGACTTGGATCTCTTAAGACTTTGGTTACTTCATAAATTGAGATGTTACCAAAGACTTTCTCAGACCACAACCCAATGATTTTAACTATTAAGAGAGAGAAATTCCTCTTTCAGTTGAAGATTGAAAATGGTTGCAAAGTATACAATAGTGGAGGATTGCAAAAAGATGTTGAATATTTTTTTAAGAACCTTAATAAAGGCACTGAAGTTAGAACAGTTTGGGATACAAGCAAAGCTTTTACACGAAAATATTTTATACAGCGTAACAGTGAATTTAAAAAGAAAAGGCAAGAGAAAATACAAATAATTTGGGATGAGTTTTAAAAAAAGAGTTTAAAAAGTCCCCAGAGAGGACAACTATTACCCACCAAATTAAGCTTCTACAGAGGCAATTATCTATGTTAACAGTGAGAAGGATTGAAATAAAGATGAATAATGCAAAACAAATAAATTTTGAATTTGCAAATGAACTGGGGAAATGGTTGGAACAGAAGTTGTGAAACATAAAGGAAAAAAAAATGTGACACTAAAATTACAAGAAGGAAATACTGAAATAACAGGTAATGCAAACAAGCGAAAAGTGTTTCAGCAGTATTATTCTACTTCATATACAAGTAAAAAATATATATATTGGGAAAAGTGGATAATTACTTACATAAAAAGAATTTACCAAAGATTGTAAAGAATCAGAAAATTTTGGATGGACCTGAAATAATAAGGGGAGTTTGTGAAGCAATTAAAAAGCCTAAAGGAGGAAAGGCCAGCTTCTCTTCTGGCCTCTTATTATAAATGTTTTGAGGATGAACTTTTATAACTTTGACAAAAAAATAATAGATGTTATTTTACAGAATGGAAAGATTATTGACAGCTAGAAAGACGTCAATATAGCATTAAATCCCTATTATCAACCAATATGTTTATTGAATAATGATTATAAGTTGTTTACAATGCTTTCGCTTGAAAGGTTGAAAATAATTTTACAGGACATTATTCATGAAGATCAATGTGGGTTGTTGTTTTTTTAACCAAAAAGTCATTCATGAGGTAATATTAGAAACATGTTGTATATTCTGGAGAATTTGGAAAACCACAAAGAACAACAAGTTGCATTGATCTTCTGACTTGCAGAGAGACCTTCTTGGGTAATTTGAACTGTGTTTAGAGTTCTGGAAGCGAACGTTGGAGATAAATTTATTTCGATTTATACCCCACAGAAAGCACGAGTAACTTTTAATGAAGACTTTAGAAAACCTTGTGACCTTCAAAGAAAGACAAGATGAGACCGCTTGCTCTCTTCCTTCTGGGCCCCTTTTAGTTTTCAAAGTCCTGAATAAAGAGGTCAGACCAAGTGAGGGAATCAGGACAGTGAAAATTAAACGCTCAAGTTCTAACTTAAGGGCATTTTCTGATCATGGCCTGGAGGTTCAGGCAGTCCTCGATGTACGGCCACAGTTGACCTCAAAATTTCTGTTGCTAAACAAAACATTTCTTAAGGGAGTTTTGTCCCTTTTTATGACCTGTCTTGTCACCTTTGTTAAGTAAATCACTGCAGTTGTTCATCTGCCTTTCTCGGGGACTTGGCTGGTCAGAAGGTCGCAAAGGGGGATCACGTGACCCTGGGGCACTGCGACCGTTATAAATACGAGTCAGTTGACAAGTGTCTCGATTTTGATCACGTGACCGAGGGACGGCTGCAACCATCGTAAGTCCCTTTTTTTCAATGCCATTGTAAACTTTGAACGGTCACTAAACGAAGTCAAGGACTACCTGTAGTTTTGGAGGATCTGTTGGAGGGGTAGAAACATTAATGAGAAAATTGAAAGGACTTTTTAATGTTAACAGGTTTTAAGATTAATAAGAGGAAGATAGTGGAATGAATAAAAAATATGAAAGTAGAACATCAAATGGAACTCAGGGAGAAAACTGGTTTTAAGACTGAGGAAAAACCACGTCACAAAACTGCATTTGACAACTGGCTTGTTTTTACAACTAGTTGCACTGTCCAGAGGTGGGATTCAGCCGGTTTGGACCAGTTCTGGAGAACCGATAGGGGAAATTTTGAGTAGTTTGCCAACCCTACCTCTGCTCCGCCTCCCATTGAGTCCCAGCTGATCGGCTGAGTCTCCTTTGGTTGCCCTGCACAGGAGAACATGTTAGGAATGTAAGTCACCTAACAGTTGGGTTGGAAAATATACAAACCAGGATAGACATTTTAATACTGTCTCTTTAAGGGAATGTTAAAATGGTAATTGGGTGTGGTTTCTCAAACAGCCATAAGATGGAGCTAGAAACCTGGGCTGTTCTGTTGTTTCTGGAGAGTGTTGCCGTTCCTGCATTTCCCTATTGACAGTTGCTGATCATCATTCTTCTTGGATTTGATGTGAGTCTTTTACTGAACTGTTTTTGATACTGGACTTTGTTATTGGATTACCCTGGACTGAAAACTGACTCCTATAACCGTGTATGACTTGGACTGTTTGTTGGACTTTGCTTAACCGTTTACTGGAAGTAAAAACCTACATTTTACTATACAGTGTGGGTGGGTGCTGTGGGTGTGTTACTCTTCACTACTCTAACTACGTCTCCCTGTGTGCGCTCATTCTCCTAACGGGGAATTACCTCAACAGAACGGAAATGGAAAGCAGTTAGTGTGGGGGGGAGGGAATGGGGATTTTTCAGTATCCTTCCCCTGGCACGCCCACCAAGGCACGCCACACCCACCAAGCCACGCCCACCAAGTCACACCACACCACCAAGCCACGCCCACAGAACCATTAGTAAGAAAACGTGAATCCCACCACTGGCACTGGTCCCACGGTCACATGATTGCAATTTGTATTATTATTATTTTTTTGCCAATGTCCGTCTTTTCTTTTTTCACGTTTGCGATAGCTTTTTTTCGAAAGTGTTTTTAATTTCATTGGTAAAGCCTCTCTACAAATCCGACTTCAAATAAGTCAGCTGCATTGCAGTACCTGTCCTTCCTAAACATTTTTTATTAGGTATTAGGAGAGGATGCGACGCAGGCATGGGAGGGGAGACCCCGCCAGCAGAAGGGCATTATGGTTCTGCTTTCTCCCCCATCAGGGCAGGGAAGCGCCATGTATTGAACCCGGCACCCTCCCTGTCTCTCATCTTGCCACCTTGACTGGCATCTCTTCCCCCCTCCAGCTGGGTGGCCAAGGGGCCCGTTCAGGGGTTTCCCCCCACCCTCCTTCTCTCTTCACTCATTCCTTAATGCCGATTAGGAACTGCCAAGCCTTTAGAGGTCCTAGATTTTGGTAGGGGTTTATTTATTGATTAATTAAATTTATATGCCACCCATCTCACTGCTAGGGTGATTTCGGAAGGCTGACACACACTAAACCAGAGGTCCCCAAACTTGGCCACTTTAAGACTTGTAGACTTCAACTCCCAGAATTATCCAGCCAGCTCTGTTTTTGTTGCATATCAAGCCACGGAGTCCCCCTAATTCAAAGAAGAGGGGGGGGTGTCAAATTATTTTCCAAAGCACCAGAAGGCAGGACAAGGAACAAGGGGTGGAAACTCATCAAGGAGAGAAGCAACCTGGAACTAAGAAACTTCCTAACAGGGAGGACAATGAACCGGTGGAACTGCTTGCCACCAGAAGTTGTGGATGCTCCATTACTGGAAACTTTTAAGAAGAGACTGGACAGTCACTTGTCTGAAATGGTGCAGGATCTCCTGCTTGAGCAAGGGGCTGGACTAGAGGACCTCTAAGGTCCCTATCTATATCTATATATCATCTAAATCTAATCTAGTCTGTCTTTTTAAGAGGAGATTGGGTTACCGTTTGTCTGAATGATTAGGGTTCCCTGCCTTAGCAGGGGGTTGGACTAGAAGACCTCCAAGGTCCCTTCCAACTCTTTCTATTCTATTCTATTCTATTCCATTCCATTCCATTTTCTATTCTATTCTATTCTATTCTATTCTATTCTATTCTATTCTATTCTATTCTATTCTATTCTATTCTATTCTATTCTATTCCATTCTATATTCTATTCTATTCTATTCCATTCCATTCCATTCCATTCTATTCTATTCTATTCTATTCTATTCTATTCTATTCTATTCTATTCTATTCTATTCTATTCTATTCTATTCTATTCTATTCTATTCTATTCCATTCCATTCCATTCCATTCCATTCTATTCTATTCTATTCTATTCTATTCTATTCTATTCTATTCTATTCTATTCTATTCCATTCCATTCCATTCCATTCCATTCCATTCCATTCCATTCCATTCTATTCTATTCTATTCTATTCTATTCTATTCTATTCCATTCCATTCCATTCCATTCTATATTCTATATTCTATATTCTATATTCTATATTCTATATTCTATATTCTATTCTATTACATCCCATAGCCCCTGTGAGCACCTGGCTGTGAGAGATTGAGAGTCATCGTCCATAAATCAAAAGAAACGTCCTAAAAGGACCATCATGGAGGAAAGGGTCATAGGGTTGAATTAGCTATCGAGGAAATGGGCCAGAGGTGGGCCTTTCAAATAAGGACCTAAACCACCACCCCCCGCCATTCCTGCGCTTTGGAGGGCTGCTCTTCCGTGGGGGAGAGTTGTGGTGGCGATGGGTGTGCGATTCGCTCTTTCTCTCCTTGGCTTGGAATTCTCCTTCTGGATCCCCTTCCTTGATACGTCCAGCGCCCATGGCGACCGAGGGTTTTGAAGTCCCTTTCTACCCCGGGCACTTCGGTGGTATTGATTGAACCTCCATTTGAGAGTCATCCCAAGGGGGTTGGATTCACCGTGGGGCTTTGGGAACCTCTCGAGTTTAAAATGCGATTAGTGACGGGCGGAAGGTGAAATCTTGGTGTCCAATCTTCTGTGATTTGTTTCCATGAGACGGAAGGGGGGAAACCAAGTGGACTTATCTTCCTTTCCATTCTTCATTCTTTTAAAGCGTTTCTCACCATTAGAAAAAACAGCCCATTAGCCAAAGTTAATGACAAGGAGCAAATGGGGATTTTTCTCCACTTAACGCCTTGTTGGACTTCAAACTTCTTTAAAAATGTTAGGAGCTTAAGGTCACGCCATTCATCTTCCCCCCCAAAAAAAACCAAAACAAAAATTCCTTCCATGACCATTACCATTTTCGTAATTTTTCTTCTTCTTCTTCTATTTCATTTTTTTTTTTTTTTTGCTGATAATCCTCTGAAGGAGACAGGATGAGATCCACAAGTTTTAGTTCAGGGGTGTCCAACCTTGGCAACTTTAAGACTTGGAGTTGAAGTCCACAAGTCTTAAAGTTGCCAAGGTTGGACACCCCTGTTTTAGTTATTTCCGCTGAAGAAACTCTAAGGGGCCATGAACGGGGTCGCCTTTCTTTTGAAGATGGCATCGATTGAGGTTCCCCCACAGGCAGAGTTCAGGAAGGGGAGCCTGATCTTTATGAAGTCAAATAACAAGGTCGATCAATGGACAAGTGGAAAATAGCCACCAGGATGGGAAAGGTCAGGTTTCCGTTTTTATTTCTGTACGTTCACGCGGAAAAAACAATGTCGCCGTCCTCATTGTCCCACGTATGAAATGGGAATCGCTGAGAATTCACAAGACAGGGAGAGTTTGGCCCAGAAAAAAGAAATCTAGTCCTTGTCCGCTGGTGCTCCATTCAAAATCCAAGAAAGAAATACTTAAGACTCCTTTAATCAGAGAAAAGATATCTTTTACTGGAAATCAAGCGGTAGCAACGAGAGAATTCTGAATCTGAGAAAATGGGCGCGTAAATCACATATACAAAGTAATGGCAACGTTCCCACCCCCAATAGTTCAATTGGCTCATCCAATTAAAAGTTGTGTATATCATCATGCGGGCATCTCCAGGTGGTGACGAGGCTTCTGTCCGTTGACCTTGACATAGTTTGATAAAGGGTTGCAGCTGCACATAGCATAGGATAGAAACCTAAGCAAGAACCTCCCCCCCCTCCAGTTTATACAGTTCTGTTTTGTAACACCTCCATCTCACTTCCCATAACCATATCCCCCCTCCTTCCCCCCCCCCGTTACTTATGACAGCCGAAAGATGCAAAGCAAAGGGAGAAAATCTTGAAGGCTGACAGTCCTATAAGATCAAAAGCTTCATCCCCTGTTCATATATATTGTGGGGCTTTGATCTCATATATGGGGTCCTTGGTGCTCTCTGAGCTTGGTGGTTTTCTTGCAGACATTTCATTACCCAACTAGGTAACATCATCAGTGCTATGAGGGAATGGGGTTTGCAGACAGGAGGAGGAGGAGGAAGAGGAAGAGAAGAACTGTGGGGTCCTTGGTGCTCTCTGAGCTTGGTGGTTTTCTTGCAGACATCTCATGACCCAACTAGGTAGCATCATCAGTGCTAGAAGGGAGTGGTATTTGTGGAGTGGAGATGAGGAGGAGGAAGAAGAGGAAGAGGAGGAGGACAACTGTGGGGTCCTTGGTGCTCTCTGAGCTTAGTAGTTTTCTTGCAGATATTTCATAACCCAACTAGGTAGCATCATCAGTGCTAGAAGGTGAGGGGGGGGTTGTTCTCTATTTATATACAGTGGCTTATCCTATCAATGTTGGTGGAGGAATTCTGTGATCAGGCCATTTATCAGAGTCTGAGTGGGTAGTTCCTTGATTTGAGGTATGGTTTACTGCTTGGTGTTAATCTCTGCTTATCTGGGTGTTGAATGCTGGCCAGGAGGAGTTGTGGCCTTTTAGCTTTTTGATTGTGGCTGGTGTGGATGGTGCATTTTGAACGTATATACCAAGGAGCCACCAAAAACCGTCCTGCCAATTTGTACGCCATTTGTCAACTCAAGAACAGTTGCTGGAATTGAGTATGTCCCGTTTAATGGCCAGAAGGAACAGGGGTGACATGATAGCAGCCTTCAAGAATTGGAGGGGTGGCCAAAAAGGGAGAGAGGGAGTCAAGCTATTCTCCAAAACACCAGAAGGCAGGACGAGAAGCAGCGGGTGGAAACGAATCCAGGAGCTAAGGAGGAATTTCCTGACAGTGAGGACAATTAACCAGTGGAACCGCTTGCCTCTAGAAGTTGTGGCTGCTCCGTCACTGGAGGCTTTTAAGAAGAGATTGGAGAGCCATTGGTCTGAAATGGTGTTGGGTTTCCTGCCTGAGCACGGGGATGGACTAGAAGACCTTCAAACATCCCTTCCAACCCTGTTATTCTGTTCTGATCCATTCCATACCAATCCCTGTCCCTATCCTCTTATATCCTCTTACATTCTCTTACGCATTTTGTGTCTGCCTGCCTGCCTGTCCATCCGTCTGTCTGTCTGTCTAGCTAACTAGCTGTAGCTGGCTATTCTGGCGTCTTCTTACTACTACATAAATATGCCTTGTATATCTGAAATATTCATTCCAGCAGACCTGCTTTCTCCCAGCATCATCACACCTCCAAATGTCTCCGTCCATTTTCATAGTGCAAGTAAACACACGCTGTGCATCCATGTCGTTCTGCAGATTTCTCCCATTGGCGCGTCCTTTGCCCTCCGTTCTCAAGCACAGCCCCCTTGATCTGTGATACGTCACTGTGCAGATCCTGGAGGCATCGTGCAATCAAGCTAACATTTTCCGCAACTCACTGGGGCTCCCGACCTATAACACAATATCAGCAGAACACAAAAGTATGCAAACTTCTCTGTCTTCCACTAACATACCTGTATTGTGTTATGGGTTTTATTCATAAAAAAATGTAATAAGCAAATAAGGGGACATTGTACCTCTTTGCTTTACCTCTTATTCCACGATGAACTAACCGCTAAGCATTCCATTTACTCCTGCACATTATTTCCTTCCATCATGCACACTGCTTACTGCTTTTAGCAACCAACCTTCAACTCTTTATATATGCAAAACATTGCCTAATTCAAGCCTCTTCATTAGTGATTAGTGGAAGAGCTCCAGTGGAAGAGCTCTGCTTTTGATTAGTGGTTGCCAACCAGTGGGCCGGGGACCACTAGTGGTCTACAAGAAAGTTTTGGTGGTCCACAGAGAAATGTCCCCCCCAAAGCAATTAATCCACCCTGCACGGGAATACAATGTGTCGCTTGCATTGTGAACAACATGAGGTAGTGAGGGGAGGGGGGAAAGGGCGGTGGGGGGGGACTTGCCCCTCTCGCCCCACATGCCTGGCCTGGCCACCGGGCTGCTTCTTTCCGCTTCTTTCTTCTTCTGCTTTTGGCTGCACGCAAGGAAAGCAGCAAAAGTCTTTCTTTCTCTCCCCCAAACTCTACCAGAAATGAGTCTTTGGGGCCCTGCAAGGCCTCCTGCTCCAAGAGGCTGCACCAGTGTGACAAGTCTCGCAAAGACTCGTTTCTGGCGGAGTTTGGGGGAGAGAAAGAAAGACTTCTGCTGCTTCTGCTGCTTTCCTTGCAAGAAGTTAAAAGTCTCTCCACCCCCCCTCCCCCTGAGAACGGAGCTGGAGATGGTATCCTGCAATCCCAAAGAAAGAACGGTCGATAGGTAGGAAAATGGGGTGGGGAATTTTCCTGCAGACTTTTTGGGGGGATTTCCCCAGCGTCTCTGGTCCGTGGGATTTAAAATGATGAGTTTGGTGGTCTCTGAGGTCCAAAAGGTTGGCGACTCTTGCTTTACATCTTGTCAACCAAAGAATTTTGACTGGCGGTCAAGGAGATCAACCTACAAATAAGGAAAAAACAGTGAAACAATTAACCAGTGAAATGGCTTATCTCCAGAAGTTGTGGGTGCCCCATCACTGGAGGTCTTGGACATTGTCCAAGATATTGGACAATGAAATGGTATAGGGTTTCTTGCTTGAGTAGCACATATAGTAGAGTTTAATTATCACCTTGATGAATGCTTCTGTCCTGGAGACAAATTCCTTGTGTGTCTAACCGCATATAGATGATTAAGAAGTTAAGTACTCTGCGTTCCATTCTATTCTGTTCTGTTCTGTTCTATTCTGTTCTGCCCCTACTCTACTCTATTACATTCTTTTTATTTATTCTTTTTAAATATATTTGCCACCTATCACTTGATTTGAAGATACTCTGGGTGACTTAAAGTATCACAACATGTAAAGATATAAAACTATTATAAATATAAAAACAGATTAAAATTACAAAAAAAATTACAAAAAAACCCTTGGAGAAGAACAGCATCCCTGTCTTTGCACCAACCCCCTGCAGGGCACAACGTCTCCATCGGGACCCTCCACCCACCAGCCCTGCCCTGTTTTAAGGCTCTTCCCCAAGGCCAGAAGGGGAGGGTTAGATCTCTGGTCCAGTGACAAGATGTTCCAAAGGGTGAGAGCCGTGGCAGAAAAAAGGGGCTTCTCTTGGACCCCACCAGCCAAGTTCTTTGGCTGTTGGGGTCTGCAGTAGGTCCCTTTTGCCAGAATGAATGGGGCACCGTGATCCCATTAGGGACTTAGAGTTAGAATGGACATTAATCGACATACATTTTAAAAGAAATTATGTCAGGGTTCCAACGGATGCCCTAATTGATTCATGAGCCTTGAGCCAAGTTTCAAAAGAAATCCCATTATTTATTAGGAGCAAAATGTCAGCACTTTTCCCAAGTGCAGTTGGCTCTGCCCTACGTAATTTACTGCCCACCTATGACCCTGTTTCCCTCCCCTCCTCCCAGGGTGTGTCATAAATCACATTCTCCAATCGAAGCACTTTCCCAGGCTGTAGAAAACTCGCCTCTCCAGCTGGCTCTGGTAACCTGGGACACAATCTGGAGAAAAGTATGTCCTTCTTATGGCAACTCAAGAACAAGCCAGGAATGCTTTACGAGTTGACAATTTCATTTCATACAACTCTCAAAGGATCACCGCCTCCAATGTATACTACATCAACATGACTGACTGACTGACTGACTAAACAAACAAACAAAAAACAAACAAACAAACAAACAAACAAACAAAGCAAATACCCACATATACAACACAGAGAAACAACCCCGTCTACTTTGATGTGTACATGTTCGGATGTGTATAAAAAGTCACAATGGTGCAGTGGTTAGAATGCAGCACTGAAGAGCTGCTATAAAATTCTTCTGTGCTGATGCATCAGGCCTAAAATGTGAGATGATTTAGTCTGTGAGGTTGGAAAAAGATGGATTTGTTTTATTTTTTATTTTTTTGTAACTTAAACCTGTTTTTAAATGTATCATTGTCAAATGTTTGTGCACTTTGTCTTGCTGCAAGAGGATCAGACTTGCCTTGAACCGTGAGATGGGTAGTAAATAAATTTGATCAGTAAATAAAAGATCCAAAATTTATATTATACCTTCAAACTTGGTATCTATAGAAAATGCACAAGGTGTATTTGGCCCCAAAGAGCAATTTTAATGTAAGTTCCTTGATCTGGAGATGCCAACTCCAGTATTACTTTGGGAGGCTCACAGTACAAAAGATAAAATATACCATGAATTAGAAAATAAAAATAAAAATGGTGAATCTGACCAACAATATACAAAACATATATACAAACACACCTAACAAGTGTGCAGTACTGCAGGCTGCTTCTGCTGACTGCCGGCTGCCTGCAATTTGGCAGTTCAAATCCCACCAGGCTCCAGGTTGACTCGGCCTTCCTGCCTTCCGAGGTGGGTCAAATGAGGAGATTGTTGGGGGCAAATAGGCTGACTCTGTAAACCGCTTGGAGAGGTCTATGTAGCACTGGAAAGTGGCATATAAGTTTAAGTGCTCTTGCTATTTTCCTTCCTTCCTTCCTTCCTTCCTTCCTTCCTTCCTTCCTTCCTTCCTTCCTTCCTTCCTTCCTTCCTTCCTTCCTTCCTTCCTTCCTTCCTTCCTTCCTTCCTTCTTTCCTTCTAAAGGTTGACTCAGCCTTCCCTCCTTCCCAGGCAGGTGAAATGAGGACCCAGATTGTTGGGGGCCAGAGGCTGACTCTGTAAACGGCTTAGAAAGGGCTGGAAAGCACCATGAAGCAGCATATAAGTCTAAGGGCTATGGCTATTGCTTTAACCATTGTGTTACATGTGCCACCTGAGGGGCCTCCAAAACTGTTCACGCTACCCCCATTCCGGGCCCTCCGTCCTTTCCGAATACTCTTCAAGGGGAGCCCCACATAGAGCGCTTGCAATAATCCCAGTGGAGGTTGGCCAGGCCATGCTTAGGAATATCCCAAACCAGGTGAAGGCATGAGGTGACAGTCTATGCTTTACAGCCAGGGAGAAAGGAGAGTGAAGGGGAAACACGTCCTTCCTTTGGGGGGAAGAGGAGTATAATAATAGAGAAAGTGGGGGGGTTAGTAAGGTGGGAGGACTGAGATTTGGGATAAAAAAAGGTCACCCCAAGAAACAAAGGCTTGATTATGCAGCTAATCAAAAAATCAAGGAGGCATTTATTTATGGCGGTGTTATCAGTGGAGGATTCAGAAGAAGGGAGCCCTGGCCTTTAAGAAGCTGATAATTACCTCCACCTTATCTTGGGATTCTTCTGCTATTTGTCTGGTTAAAGGACAACTGGCCTTTTTTTTTTACATGTTCACCCTTCTGGGTGATAGAAGCCATGGGTTGTAATACAAAAATAAAAAATAAAAATTAGCTGTTGTTGCCACTGTTGTATAGGAAAAATGGAGAACTGGTCAGGATTCTATGTGTAGCAAATTATTATGTGGGGCTATTTAAATGAAGCCTGCTGTCGAAAATATCCAGAATCCTCCCCTTTTTTAAAAAAAAAAAGCCAATATAAGATAAAATACAAATAGTTCCTAAAGTCAAGACAGAAAGAAGAAGAAGTGCAAAGAGGAAGGGAGGGAAGGAAGGAAGGAAACAGAGGGAGAGAGGAGGGAAGGAAGGGAAGGAGGGAGAAAGGGAGAGAGGAAAGGAATGAAAGAAGGGAGGAAGGAGAGAGAGGGGAGGGAGGGAGGGAAGGGAAGAATAATGATTTCTAGCCTTTTTCCTCACTTGAGACCTTCAAGAAGAGATTCAAGACTCCCATCTGTCAGACATTGTGTAGGACAGGGGTCTCCAACCTTGGCCCCTTTAAGACTTGTGGACTTCAACAATGACCCTGGGAACATTGTGACCGTCGTAACTGTGAGTCAGTTGCCAAGTCTCCAAATTTTGATCATGTGACCAGCTGGAGGCCAAAGCCATCCTAAGTGTGGAAAACGATCGTGAGTCACTTTTTTCAGTGCCGTTGTAACTCCAAACAGTCACTAAACGAAGCCTTGTATATCCAACCATTGTCATTTTGCAGCATTTAGTTTTGTGGTAATAGAAAATCCCTCCACCCCAGCATCTGAGTCTCTCTTTTTTTGGGCAAGCAATAGGAGAATGTTTGCATCAATGACCCTCCGAGGAATCCTCCCCTGCGCTGGGAAAGGTGAACACCTGAGGACAGGTGCCAAGATCCTCCCTCACCCGAGAGTTCAGGTGTTGCCTTTGTCCCCAAACACAGAAAACCCCTCAGCACTTTTTCTACCTAAAGCTGAGATGTTTTAAGTAAAAACTTGAGAGTCACTTAGGAACACCTGCAAGCCAGGTCACATTTCAAATATACAGGTGGTCCTCAAGGTACGACCACAATTGAGCCCAACACTTCGGTCGCTAAGTGAGACATTGGCTAAGTGAAATGCTTTGCCCCATTTTACCACTTTTTTTTGGATACATTTGTTAAGTGAATCACTGCAGTTGTTACGTTAGTAACACGGTCGTTAAGTGAATCCGGCTTCTTCCCCATCGGCTTTGCTCATCAGAAGGTCACCAAAGGGGACCACGTGACCCCCAGAACACGACGACCGTCATAAATATGAGTCAGTGGTCAAGCGTCTGAATTTGGACTAATTGACCATTGGGGGGGGGGAGGTGCTGCAATGTTCACAAAGGTGGAACATCGGTCGTAAGTCCCTTACTTCAGTGCCCTTGTGACTTCGAACGGTCTCTGAACAAATTGTGGAAAGCCAAGGATTACCTGTATATACACACAACCGTCCAAGTGAAGAGGAGCGAACGGGGAAGTGGGCAAAAGAGACAGCAGGACCCATCCACACTGGGGGTTCAAGGGAGAGATGAACGAAATCTTTAACAGATAACAGATCATCAGAGTTGGAAGGGACATTGTAGGTCATCTAGTCCAAACCCCCCACCCAAGCAGGAAACCCTACACCAGGGGTCTCCAACCTTGGCCACTTTAAGACTTGTGGACTACAACTCCCAGAATTCCTCAGCCAGCAAAGCTGGCTGAGGAATTCTGGGAGTTGTAGTCCACAAGTCTTAAAGTGCCCAAGGTTGGAGACCCCTGTCCTACACAATGTCTGACAGATGGGAGTCCAATCTCTTCTTGAAGGTCTCAAGTGATGGCGCTTCCACAACTTCCGAGGGCAACTTCTGTTCCATGGGTTGATGGTTCTCACTGTCAGAAAGTTTCTCCTTATTTCCAGGTTGATTCTCTCCTTGTTCAGTTTCCATCCATTATTCCTTGTCTGGCCTTCGGGTGCCTTGGAGAACAGCTTGACCCCCTTCTTCCTCTCTGGGGCAGCCCCTCCCCAAATACTGGAAGACGGCTCTTATTTTCCTGTAGTCACGTACAGATCTTTCCAGCACCCCTTTGTTCCCTTCTCTGTTTTGGTGGATCTCTGGGTCACAAAAGCCTTGTGGTCCATCAAGTCTGCCCTTCGAGTTTGTTTATTTTATTTTACTTTATTTTGCTTTATTTTATTATGATTCGTTTGTGTGTGTTTGGGTGCCTGCGTGCGTATGTATATATATCCACCTGCATGTACACAATAAACTGCACTGGAGATGTTCACCTTGCCTGAATCCAACCCACCAGCTCAGAGAAGGAACCTTCGCCCTCAATGTCGACATAACGTTTATTTTTTGATTGATGTTGGAGGATGGACAAGTCCGAGGGTTGGCGTGGACAAATCCAGAAGAGGGCTTAGAAAGGAGCACTCCGCAACCCTGCAAGCCGTGGCCCCAAGTTCTTCTCCCACTGATGCTCCGGGAAATCTTTTCCTAGGTTTTTTTCAAGCGCCGGGGAAATCAGGAGCTCAGATGGTTCAAATGGGTATAAAGATTTATTGCAAGATTCATGTTCTCTACCAGAATCTGAATTACTAATGGTCAAAGCAAATTGGTGGTAGATTAGAGTCAACAGAATTCAAGGTGGGCTGGATCTCTGGGACTCAAGACTGATGAGACGTTTGACCCCTCCTTCTGGCTCAGCCTGGTCGTCTCCCACAGGGTTTTTTTTCCCTTTGCAATCCAGCCACTGGCTTCTGTCTGCACACCAGACTTCCTCTTGTTTTGTTCAGGTTTTGGAGGATTATCCTACTCATCAGTAAGCCCCACTACCACGTGGCTCATTTGCACCATTTTGTTGGGAAGGGCGGGAAGAAGGGCAGACAAATGCTAATGTTCTAACACAATAAAATAAAACGAGGTTATAAAATTAATTCCATGACAGATCAAGTTAGTTTTCCAAGAACTGCACATTCAAATCCTGCCCGGAGACGTACAGATGTTCTGAATGGGCCTTTCAGGGTCGTTTGAAATGCATCGTGCTGCCAAATATTCCCTTGGCAGAATTTCTGATTAAACCAAGTTTAGAAACAGAACAAAGTCTGTCCTACATTTGTACTCTTAGGTATATTCATTTCCCCGCACAAGGTAGTGAGCTAATTAGGAAATCTCAATGCTATTTTTCTGTGGGGGTTTTTTTCCCCCCCTTTTTCCTTCAGGAGGAAAGGAATAAATTTGCATGGCTAGGTGTCTGTGTGACTCATTCAAAAGCTTTCAAGAGGCTTTGCCTATTCTGAGCCCCGGAGGGATTTCCCTGTCAACAGCAATTCAGCATTTTTTTTATTTTCGCAGGTTCTTCCCTTCTCGTCCCACTTGCCTCCCTCTGCTTTCAGAAATGTCACTGCTGTCTTTGGCTCCTAGCGGCGCAGGCTAGATTCGGGAGATGCAACCTGTCTCCCTCCTCTTCTTCACTTTGAAGTGGGAGGGGGGAGGTCCATTGGGTAAGGGGTGCCCCATCCTTAGTGGAAGATTGGACACTAAGGAGTTTTGGAAGTGGAAGATGGGATGCTTGGGAACTTCCAGAAGCCAGGCACTCTGACCAATTAGCCATCAACGGACACATAGACATAAACGATATCTACAGATGGTGCAAAAGAGACAATCAACAAGCCAAAAAGGGAACAAAAAGACTAAAATATCTTCCTACCAAGACCGAGATGATAGATCCGTGATGGCAAACCTATGGCATGCATCCCACAGGTGGCACGCAGAGCCATTTGTGTGGAGACGCGAGCCCCAGCCAAACTTACCTGCACTGCACATGTGCATGCGCCTCCCAGCTGATTTTCGGCCAATTTGAGGCCATTTTCGCCCTCCCGGAGGGCCGAGGGAAGCCTCTGCAGCCTTTGGAGGCCGAAAAATGGGCCCCTTTCATCCCTTCCGGTATTAAACGGGCCGAAAATCAGTTAGGAGGCACAGTGCAGGTAAGGGGGTGGGTGCGCATGTATGCGCAGGAGTGGGCAGGGTGCATTGCTTTCTGGGTGCTGGCTTGTGAGTGCGCACACAATTTTCGGCACAGGAGCCCAAAAAGGTTAGCCACCACTGGCATAGATCCACACCAAGATTGATGTCAGCAACAGTCAAGCACATAATCCCACTCCAGAAGCCAACAGTATAAACAGCCCAGCCAAAGGATCTCTAAGACCATCCCCATCAACCCTGGCAGGGCAAGGGGTTGTATATGAAGAGAGAGCAAACCCCACTCCTTTCTAGCATTGATGGTGTTACCTAGTTGGGTAATGAAACGTCTGCAAGAAAGCAACCCAGCTCAGCACCAAGGACCCCCTCGTTTCAACCCTGAGCTGGAATTATTCCCCTTTATTGGTAGATTGGTGGACACAGTATCCACTACTGTTCCTTCTTCCCCCCAAAAGGGAGAAAGAAAGCAACCCAGTTCCTTTCTAAGACATCTGGGAAGTCGACTGAGGCTGCACTGTTTTTTTAAGTGCCGTAAAAGTTGCCATGTTAACTAACCGAATGAAGAAAAAGCAGCGGAGGAAGGGATGAGGATCTATCACAGGCAAGGATGGTTGGACAGGATGGAAAGCTAAGGAGAAGCGAAACAAACGGGGTTGGTGTAAATCAGATTTAGTTAGATTTGAACGTTTAGCTCTACTTTTCTCCCGCTGTTAATTTCTTTCCCTCATTACTTCTTCCTCTCTTTTTTTTTTGTACGTTGCATGATGCTGTTTACCCCAAAGGGTAATATTATGTGATAGATACATATATTAAGAAGAAGAAAAAATAGGCAACTTGTTCTAAGCTGCCGGCTTCAACAACAGGTTCCCTGGAGTTCAAAATGCAAAACTTACCAAGGCTGATTTTGAATCACTGTTCAATTTTAAATCAGACACAATAATTGGACCAAGAATTTATAATCCATTTGAAATTAGGCCTAAACTAAAACCGAAAACAATTACATTAGAAATGCCATTTTCCCAACTGACGTTGGAGAAAGACAGGGTGGGGCAGAGTCAAGAGAGTAAATAGCCTGGAGTCATTACGTTCACACAAACCGTGTAAATTCCAACTGTTCTTCAATTCGGCTTCTTTTATTCCATCCCTAATATAGTTAGTGACTTTCAAGGAAGCATGACATCGGTAGTCATATCTTATGAGGAAATACAAAGAAATGGCTGCTTCTAGAAGCAGTTTTTTTTAGATGGAACTGTGAGGATTCATTCCCAAGACTGGACACACCACAGAGCAGAAGATAGTTGTACAAAATATTGTAGTGCACACCACACCATTCCTATTGCCCTGGCTTAACTTCTAGACCAGAGGTGTCAAACTCGTGGCATCACGTGACGTATTGTGACTTCAGTGAAATCCAGGGGTGAAATTCAAATTTCTTAACAATTGGTTCTGTGGACGTGGCCTAATTTGTGACTGTGGCTTGGTGTTCATGTGACTGGGTGGGCGTGGCTGGGCGTGACTTGTATATAAATATTAAAGTAAATATTGAATTTTTGTTGTTAAAGAAGAGCAACTTTTACCCAAAAGCAGGCAAAGCAGGCAGGCAGATTGAGTTGCTCCCAGAATCACAGATTCACTCAGAGATCTACCATTCTGCCATCTGCTACCTGAATCTGCACTGAAAAATAGAAGCTTCAGTCCTAAGGAAGGTTCAGCTCTGCTTTTAGATTAGCTAGAAAGCAAAAAAAAAAAAAAAGTCCAACAATTTCCTGCTTTTTATCTAATCTAAATCTCCCAGCACAGCAGAACAGCTGATGGTCAGAAAAAAAAATAGCAGGGAATTTTGATGGAGCGCATGCCAGGTAAGGAGCGAGTGGGCGAGGAGGGCCGGGGCCAGCCAGGAGCACGATTTGCCGGTTCTCCAAACTGCACAGAATCCTAACAATCGGTTCTATAGAATCGGTCTGACCAGGTAGAATCCCACCCCTGGTGAAATCCTTCGTGAAACTGGGGTTGGGCGTGGCCAGGGCCCACGAGTTTGACAGCCCTGTCCTAGACTTTGCAGATTGAGAGAGAGGCATGTGAATAAACCTTTGATGGTTAGTCCTTACAGATCGCTCTCGACTCACATCCACAATTCCCCCCTCCCAATTATTGGTGCTAAGCGAGACCGTTATTAAAGTGAATTTTGCCCCATTTTACTGCCATGGGGATGCTGCAAGGGTCATCAGTGTGAAAACGGTCGCTAAATGAACTGTAGGGTCTCGGAGAAAAAATTAAATATTTAAATTTAACTGTTTTGGGAGGCATAGTGTTAATGTATAACTAACTTTAATTCACTTTTTCCCAGACGCATTTAAACAAGAGAATTTTAATATGTAAGGAATGGAAAATCTTTAAAACCCTCTTTTTTAAAAAAAATCTGTTAATAATGTTCTGTAATTTTCTTGGTGCAGCATAGATTTAATGTATTTATATTCCTATTCTCTCTCTCTTTTTAGTTTGTGTCTAGTGCATACACCCAAATGTTTGGCTTCATTTTGTTTTCTATCTTAGCTTCATTTTCTGTATTATTATTTTTATTATTTTGCAGAAATGCACCACTAGAGGGAGAATAGTTACCTAGTGTATAATAATCCCAGCCCAATGCCATCATTTAAGCATTTCGTGCAGAAAATATTTTCCGCCGTACTAAAAATTTCAATAAAATGTCAATTCTCAAGAATTTCCTATATTGCTAAATCATTTGGGCCTAATAGAGGGGTCAAAATAAAAACAGCTGAAAAGTTGGGTTGTTGGAAATAATTTCAGATTTACTGCATGGTTATTTGGTCCTGTCCATTGCAGGTATCATAGCATAGTTCTATAAGTTGAGGAGGGGTCTTTTTTGCATCTGTTTTTTATTTTATTTTATGCAAGACAAGGTTAAAGTACAAAACTCCAAACAAAAAACAAACAAACAAATACAAAACAATCAAGACATTAAAAAAAGAAAAAGGTGCATTAAAAAACCAACATATATACATATATTGTCTCCCTCAGTTGAACACTAATTCATACATTATTATGACATTAGTTCTCAGCTCTTGCAAAACAGGCTTCCCACCAATATTTTTTTTAAACTCATAAATCTATTTGCAATTTATTGACCTGTCCTTTGTACATTATATGAGTGACAAAATAGTTAATAGGAAGAATACACGTAGTCCTCGATTCACAACAGTTAATTTAGTAACTATTCAGCAGACAGCCCTTTGACTTGTGACCATTTTTTGCACTTATGACTGATGCAGCATTCCCCACGGTCACGTGATCAAAATTCAGACACTTGGCGAGAGACTTATATTTAGGACGGACGTAGTATCCCGGGGCAAGCAGAGTCCAAGGAGAAGCCAGATTCACATAACTGTTACTTACTTAACAACTGTAGTGATTCACTTAACAACAGTGGCAAGAAAGGTGGTAAAATGGAGCAAAATTCACTTAACAAACGCCTCACTTCGTAACAGAAATTTTGAGTTCAGTTGTGACCATAGTAATGTGACAATCAAATTAATGTGCATGTATTGTGCGTGTCAGGATTCCAGCAATCACCCTAATTAAATCATGATTCTCGAGCCAAACTTCAAGAAACTCCACAGGATTCATAAGAGGCGACATATGCTGGTCCTGCCCTGCATGAAGCCAACTCTGGCCTATGTCATTTAGGGTCCCCTGTGACCCTGTTTCCACCCTCCCTCCCCCCTGGGTGTGTCATCAACCAGATTTTCCCATTGAGCACCTTAACAGGCTGGGTGTCGTCAATCACGTTCTCCAATTAAACATATTTGTGGGCAAAAGCTCTGGTAGTTTAGTCACAACCTTTTAAAGAGAAGAGTTGGAATGGACTTTTGATTTCAAGCTGCTCTTCCAGATTTCCTTCCTCACCCCCCCCCCCCACTTTTTATGGCAACTACTAAAACAGGCATAGGAACGTTTTATGAGTTGACATTCATACTAAAGCAAAAACAAAATGGAAAGTTTCAAAGCTCCCCGTTAACCAACTGTTCTATAAGCCTCCAGAATTGGAACGCCTCCCTTTTGGGAAGAAGGCATCCAGGGGTTTCAGCAGGAAAGAGTCAGAAAAGTGAGGGTGGTGCCAAGGTCTACAATGCATGAAACCTCTGCGGTGGGGGGGGGGTTGGGCATCCAGAACAGTTGGAGCTTCTGCCTTGATGGTTTTGATCAGAGCTCTCCAAACTTGGCCACTTGAAGACTTGTGGACTTCAACTCCCAGAATTCTCCAGCCAGTTGAAGTCCGCAAGACTTAAAGTGGCCAAGTTTGGGGACCCCTGTTTTCGATGGTACCGTGCAAACACACCTGAAGTGGGGGTGGGATTCAACCAATGTCAGAACTGGTCTGGGGAGCATGCGCAGCGTTGGGAAGTCCTCTTCTCCGTCAAGCCCTGGGTGTAACCCGGAGCAAACACAGCAATCAGCTGTGCCGTGCAAAACAGCTGAGGTTGAAAAAGGAGGCCATAAAGGACAGCCCAGAGCCCGGGTAGAGGGTGGGCCAGACAGAAGAGCCGAAGAGCCTTGGAGCGAACCAGTTTCCTCTCAGCTGCTCTTCGGAGTTACCAGTTCGACCAGACCAGGCTGAACCGGTAGAATCCCACCTGTGAACGGAAGCCATCCTTGATCGCTCCCTTAGAGGGATTGTACCAGTGACACCTTCACCATCCTCGCCTCCTTCATGGTATATTTTTGGCAAAAGAAAGGAAACAAAAATAGTCTCCGGTTAAAAGAGAGGGGGTCTCAAAACCAAAATGCATCAGGCCCTTCTTGGTTGGGCCCAGAGGCCGGCCGACTGTACTTTCAGAGTCCTTCTAGATGTGGGGGATACTGACGTCCAAGGCTGCCCAAGGCTTCCTTTGGGGTGTCCGCTGGGAGGCCGAGTTCAAGGGAAGGGCCGATAGTGAGGCAGCAAAAAGAGGAGCAACTGCAACATGCAGGGGGAGAAAGAACGCTGGAGGTTTAATAGATAACAGATCATCAGACTTGGAAGGGACCTTGTAAGTAATCTAGTCCAACCCCCCACTCAAGCGGGAGACCCTACACCATTTCTGACAAATGGCAGTCCAGTCTCTTCTTCAAAGTCTCAAGTGATGAAGCTCCCACAACTTCCGAGGGCAACTTCTGTTCCACAGGTTGATTGTTCTCACTGTCAGAAAGTTTCTCCTTATTTCCAGGTTGAATCTCTCCTTGGTCAGTTTCCATCCATTATTCCTTGTCTGGCCTTCAGGTGCCTTGGAAAATAGCTTGACCCCCTTCCTCCTCTCTGTGGCAGCCCCTCAAATCTTTGAATCCTGCTCTCCTGTCTCCCCTGGTCCTTCTCTTCACTAGACTAGCCAGGCCCAGTTCCTGCAACCGTTCATTGTATGTTTTAGCCTCCAGTCCCCTCATCCTCCTGTTGCTCTTCTCTGCCCTTTTTCTAGAGTCCCAACATCTTTTTTTTATAATGTGGTGACTAAAACTGGATGCAGTACTCTAGGTGTGGTCTTACTAAGGCTTTATAGAGTGGTATTAGTACTTCCCTTGATCTGGATTGTATCCCTCTGTTAATGCAATTTAGGATTGCATTGGCTTTTTTGGCGGCTGCTGCACATTGTTGGCTCCTATTTAGCTGGTTGTCCACTAAGACTCCAAGATCCCTCTCCCAGTTCCTGCTATTGAGCCTGGTTTCACCCAGTCGAGATGTGTCCTTTGGGTTTTTCTTGCCGAAGTGTAGGACTTTACTTTTCTCTACATTGAATTTCATTTTGTTAGATATGGCCCAGTGTTCTAGTCTGTCGAGATCCATCTGGATCTTCAGCCTATCTTGTTGGGTGTTGGCTATTCCTGCCAGCTTAGTATCATCTGCAAATTTGGTAAGTTCCCCTTCTATTCCCTCATCTAAGTCGTTAATGAAGATATTGAAGAGTCCTGGGCCTAAGACGGAACCATGTGGCACCCCACTGCTTCCTTCCCTCCATGCAGACTTAGACCCATTAAGGACTACTCCTTGAGTACGGTTTGCCAGCCAGTTGCGAGTCCATCTAGTGGTGGTGCTATCTATTCCACTTTTTTCTAGCTTACTAAGAAGTAGGTTGTGGTCTACTTTGTCGAATGCCTTGCTGAAATGCAAATACATTATGTCCACAATATTTTGCTGGTCTATTAATTTAGTCACTGTGTTGAAGAATGAAATAAGATTGGTTTGGCATGATCTGTTCTTAACAAACCCGTGCTGACTGCTAGTTATTACTTTACTTGTTTCTAGAAGTTGGCAGATCTGTTTTTTTATTATCTTTTCCAGTATCTTCCCGGGTAATGATGTTAGGCTGATTGGTGTATAGTTTCCTGGGTCTGTTTTTTCCTCCTTTTTTGAAGATGGGAACCACATCAGCTCTTTTCCAGTCCTCTGGTAGTTCCCCGGTGCTCCAGGATTTTTGAAAGATATGGTGCAGTGGTTCTGAGATGACCTCTGCCAGCTCCTTTAAAACTAGAATATAATCCATCAGGCCCCGGTGATTTGTTTTCATCAAGATCAGACAGGTGTTCTCTTACTATTTTTTTTTTTTTTTTGCTTATTTTAACTTTTATTTCTGGTCTGTCTTTCTCTGTCTATCTGTCCCTCTCTATCTCTCATCTATTCCTCTCTTTCCCTCTCTCTCCTTTGTCTCTCATCTGTCTCTCATCTGTCTATTATCTTTCTGTCTCTCCCTCCCTCCCTCCCAACCAGTATCTCATTTATTGATTTTTCTCTTTCTCTCCCACCTGTCTCTCATTTTTATATTATGTCTATTTCTTTCCTTTCTTTCTTCCATCCATCCATCCATCCACCCATCATCTGTCCATCTCTCTCTCTCTCTCTCTCTCTCTATCTATCTATCTATCTATCTATCTATCTATCTATGTTTTCTTAAGTTTTTGTGGGTACTTACATGTATGGTATTCAGCTTTGTTCGGGTATTTTTCCACATCATTGTAGTTGTGCTTTTAAAGTTGTAGCAACGTTTTGGCAGAATCTCATCTGTCATCAGGCTTCTGTATTGTGTTCATTGTATTGCTTTCTTTCTTTCTTTCTTTCTTTCTTTCTTTCTTTCTTTCTATCTATCTATCTATCTATCTATCTATCTATCTATCTATCTATCTATCTACCATCTATCTATCTCATTTATTGATTTCTTTCTGTCCCACTTGTCTCTCATCTTTATATTGTCTATTTGTATATCTATCCTTCCTACTTTCCATCATCCACCCATCCATCCATCATTGTCTGTCTGTCTGTCTGTCTGTCTGTCTGTTTATCTATCTATCTATCTATCTGTCTGTCTGTCTATCTATCTATCTATCTATCTATCTATCTATCTATCTATCTATCTATCTATCTATCTATCTATCTCCATCCACCTACCTACCTATTTCTCTTTGAATCATCAGGCATTATTATTTTGTTTGATTTGATTGCGTCCTTCTGGTGAACTGGGTTGATGTTCACAAGAACCCATTGTTTTTATTGAAATTGCTTTGTCTGAAGAGACAGTTACGAGGCTCTTTCTGATTTTTTTTTTCCTAGAACAAAAATGATAAAGCTGTTGATTCCCACTGCCTTTGTTTTGCAATTTGAACTTTGTACATTTCTGTCTTCTATCTACTTATGAGTGAGTGGTTGTGGGTGTGTATTTTAAAAACAAGTTGTATTTTTTGATCTGTGAAGTAGGACTGGTCAAAGCTGTTTCGCTTCGGCTCTCCTTTCCCGTGTTCACAACTTCTTTTATTTCTCTCATTTGCCTTAGAAATAATTGCAGTTAAGAACGAACTAAAGCAAAGGAAATGAACATACATTATTTTTACCTTCACCATTGTCAGGATATCTTTATACACGAATTTGCCTGACACATTCTGAGGGAAAATGCTTCTGCTTATACACACATTTCACAAACACATGTATTGTTTTTTATTGATTTGATACAATAGTCTGCAAAAAAACAACAACAATAAACCTGAATACCTAAATATAACCATGTTTGTGTATTGGAAAAACATCGATTGGTAAAAATACAAATGGAAGACTTTTATCCTTGTTCCTAATTAAAAGGCAATTTTTGCATGATTATAGCTTTTCCTACATCAAAGGTTTTTCTTTTTCTTTTTTTTCTTTCCCCTGTTAGGGAAAACAAATCAATTCAGTGAAACACGGTCACATCGTTTGTCTTGCACTGTTTATTAAAATCCTAAATAAATCTCAGCAATGTGTGTTTGCAGAAAAGAATATAAAACTAAATTAAAGGTGGTAAAAGCTGCTACCCATGGTCTCTCCAGTTTCATCCACTTTCCAAGTTAAACAGGAATTGACCAAGAAGGGAAGGCAGAAAAGTCTAAATCCAGACAATTCATGAGAAAAGCCCCACATCCATTTTGGTTTGGACTCAATTCCTTTTGCAGAACTTCTCTTAAGACTGATCTCGTTTATTTTTCTTCCTGTATTTTTCATCCTTATTCATCTTGGCGATCGAAACTTATTTGGGGGAAGTTTCTGAATTCAATCCTACTTACCGTGAACTGGTGGAAAGAAAAATGTCATTTGCCATAAATCCAATAGCTGCCCGAGAGATCTTTGCTCAATCCCTCGTGACTGAGGAAACGTAAGAAGAGCAAGTTGGAATGGACTATGGCCAGCTCTCACGGTCAGCCTGGTGTAGTTGTGACGGTGGTGCCTTAGAAACCGGGAGATGGCGACTTTGTCATGAAAGGCAGCTGGGTGACTTTGGGCCAATCAACCAGGAGGCTGTGAGTTCTAGTCCCACTTTAATTGTTCTCACCCTCATGAAATTTTTCCTTGGTTGCTTATCGCCCTGATTAGTTTCCCTCCATTTATGAGCCACCAAAATCCACACCTTTGCATGTTTGTTGTCGTGTTGGTGCTTTCCATTTAAATTTGCACCCTTATCACGAGGTCCCCCCACCCTTCCTCCAATCCGCTGGTTTCGGCAGTATGGAGGGAAGGGGGACTGTCTGCTTAGCCACTACTAACATCAGTCAAGCATCATTTCACGTCAGGCCGCCTTAGTTGAAAAGAGGCGGGGAGGATCTGGTGGCGAAGCTGAGCTCTTTACTCACCTCTTTGCCGCTGAAATAATCATCTCGTAGCAAAGGCCAAGGCCGTGAAAAGGCAGCTCTGGGGATCGAGGAGAGGCCGGCAGACGCTGTCTCTCGCCATCCAGGCGGCTTCCCTCCTTGATCCGTTTCCATCCTTGTCGCTTCTTGTCCTGCCTTCTTCCGGGGCTCTGGAGAAGCGCTTGACCCCCCCCCTCTTCTTCTTCTTCTTCAGGGAAGCCCCCGAGATCAGGAGGCAACAGATATTAAGAACCTTTTTTTTTTTTTTTGCGGGGTGGGGGAAGAGTTAGGGACCTGATAAGCAGTACAGATAGTCCTCGACTTACAATCATTTGTTTCGTGACCGAAGTTACAACGACACTGAAAAAAGGGACTTCAGACCATGTCTCAAAAGTTACGGCCGTTACAGCCTGCCCCTGGTGACCTGATCAGAATTCAGGCACTTGGCAACCGACTCGTATTTATGACGGTTGACGCGTTCCCCAGGGTCAGGGGGTCACCATTCGTCTCTTTCCCAGCTGACGTCCGACCTGCAAAGTCAATGGGGGAAGCCGGATTCACTTAACGACGGTGGTGATTCACTTTAATGCCATGGTCCTCAAAGGGGGCAAAACTCACTTAACAACTGTCTTACTTGGCAACAGGAATTTGGGACTCAGTTGCGGGTCGTAAGTGGAGAACTCTCTGTACTAAGCAAAGTTTGCTGAGACAGGCAATTTGTCCACCAGATCATTTTTTTTTTTAAAAAAGTAATAAAACAGGATAAGGAATTGCAGGGAAATGGAATTAATGTTGCTTCTCTTCTCCCAGCACCAGAGATGGACAGAAAGATATTTCTAAACTAATTTTTTTTTTTTAAATGATGCCTAGATGATGAAGGCGAATAGCTTTAAGATAAGAGACAAAGGTTTACATTTTACCAATAAATTGAAAATGGATCCTGAGGTGCAGAATGTAGTATCCATTTAAGGCTTCTTTCCAAACTCGGCTAGGAAAGTATTTTTTCCCTCTTTTGACACAAATAGTCCCCAAGGTGTTTCAGATATCAGTTTCCATATCATAATATTGGGAAGAAGTCAGTGCAATGCGAATATTTATCTTCATGCTGCAAAGGTAATCGCCTTTTTTGACCAAGTGTCAAAAAGTAGGAAGACTTGAACAGTTTGAGAAATAAAATAAAAAAAATCCCTCCTCCCTCAGCAGAGAATAAGAGAACAACAGAATAACGGAGGAGGAAGGGACCTTGGAGGTCTTCTAGTCTGACCCCCAGCTCAAGCAGGAAACCCTACCCCATTTTCAGACAAATGGCTGTCCAGTCTCTTTTGGAAAGCCTCCACCCGCAAACTTCTGATGGGAAGCAGTTCCACCCGTTAACTGTCCTCCCTGTTAGGAAGTTTCCCAGGTTGCTTCTCTCCTTGGTTAGTTTCCATCCCTTGTTTCTTCTCTTGCCTTCTGATGCTTTGGAGACCAGCTTGACTCCCTCTTCTTTGGGGCAGCCCCTCAAATACTGGCATACTGCTATCATGTCTCCCCTGGTCCTTCTTTTCATTAAACTACCATCCATTTCATTAATTTAATTAATTCAACCGGAAGTCTTCTTATGGATCAACAACTGGTTCATCATCTGGAAAAAGAAATAGGGAGCATGAAGTATCTTTTTCCTCCCTTTCCTCCAAATGTAAATGAATTCCTCGTTGGAGGAGGGGTTGGGCCTAGGCACGGAGGCCCATCAATTCCTATTTTATGAAGGCCAAGCAAGGCAGCAGCCAAGCCTGCTGACCGAGATCAAATAATTTCAGACCGAATCAAACAAAAACCATGACCACTCAGGTGCCAACGTTAAAAACACACACCTTTAACCACAGCTTGCTGTCAGCAATGAAGGCATATCAGCGAAGGAGACAGAGGTTTTGCAATTCATCCCTCTGTCTGTTATAAATGCAGGGTTTACCCCCCCCCTCCCTGTCAGGGATAATGTTGTCCTTTGAAAATCCAAAACAGTGTCATCTATTGACCCAAAGCTTTTTCTGTATTTTTAAATCCGAAGCTTTTCTGACAGCTCTACAGACTGATATTATCTTCGAATTTGCCGATGGTGGAGAGGGCAGCTAAAACCCAGGAAGGGGTGGAGGGGGGGGGGGCGAAACAAACCAGCTTTGGAGCCCTGCTGGTTCTAACTTGCATGGTTTGGTGGCAAATTTGGACTGAAGCTTTCCTGCTTGTCTACTGTTTTGGCTTGAGATTTGAGGCAAAGCTGAATTCCCAGGCCGGGAAAGAAACGGTGGATTTGGAGTCCTGGGACAGCGTTTTCTGGAAGGGGAGGCGGAGCCCTTGGCGGCCCTGCGCCCCCTCTCGCTGCTGCTCTCCCTCCTCGGGGGGGTCCCTCGCTCTCTTCTTTTGACAAAGGCACCAACCACTGAGCATCACCTGGCCAGCCGCTCTCCTCCAAGGGCCCCGAGGCCGCCTGAGGAGAATGCAGGGAAATGCAGGAATATGGGGAGAAATGGGGGGAGGGGGCAGGTGTTTAGCAAGGAAACCCATTTCCCCCTTACCCAGTGCAATGCCTTATGGAACAGAAGACAGTATTCCCCCCCCTTTCTCTCTCTCTCTCTCTCTCTCCTGAAAACCAACCTTTGGGCCCCAGTTTTGCAAGTTCCACAAAGAAACCCTGAAATCTGTTCACTGTTTTGGATCAATGCAGGTCTTGAGTCCTGAAATGCACCCCTCCCAAGGATAGTAAATCATTCCGGTGTAAGACATTCATGATTGGAATACACACATTCCTCTCTCAATCTCGGTCTGTCTGTCTGTCTCTCTCTCTCTCTCATTCTTTCTCGTTCTCTCTCGGGGTGAAAGTAACATTTTGTTTGTATTTTATCATAAATTAACTTAAATCAGATCTCTTGAACTTATGGATCAGAATGTCCATCTGTCTCTCCATCCATCAGTCCATCTGTCCATTCAGCTTCCTGCAGCCCCCTCCCCCCCTCCCTCTCTGTCTCTCTCTCTTTCACACACACACACACACACACACACACACACACACACTATTGCTCTCTCTCTATATCTCTATGTCTAATCTATCTATCTACCTATCTCTCTCTGTCCGTCCATCCATCCATCCGTTGCATTTCTTGAGATTGACATTTGTGGTGTGGGGATTTTGCTGAATGTTGTGTCACTTTTTCTGGGGTGGGGGCAATAGATTGATGAATGCACCAGGCTGCAATTCTCTTTTAGATAGGTGTGCTGCTTTTTTTTTTTTTAAAGATCTCAGAGAAATGAGAAAAGCATGAAAGGAACAAATAAAAATTACCTGGCCTAACGATGAAACTAGAGCCGCAATAGGCAATCAATATTAGAAAATGTGAACGGTTTAAAAAGAAAAAAAAAGTGGGGAAGAAAAATAGAAAGTGAGGCGCTGAATACCAAGTGCAGCAGCCCATACAAATGGGAGCACCTGAAGAAGAAAATTGTGCGCTGTGTTAACCCTGTTTCCCTTACGCACCAGGCCAATTCCTGCTTTGCAGCAGAACTCCAATGTTGCATTATCTTTCGCAACTCTACTTTTTTCCCTACAGTCCTCCTCCTCCTCCTCCTCCTCCTCCTCTTCTTCCTCCTTCCTCCTCCTCCTCTTCTTCCTCCTCCTCCTTCCTCCTCCTCCCCTCCCCAATTATTTTCAAAAATTAAGCTTTAAGTGCCCAAAGCCTATCCAAGGAAGGGATGTACACAGATGGATGTAAAAGATACCGGGTATGTAAACAGTAGCTACAGGTAGTCCTTGACTTACAACGGTTCATTTAGTGACCATTCAAAGGTTCAGTGGCTCTGAAAAAGGGACCTCTAACCTTTTTTCACGCTTACGACCGTTGTAGCATCCCCGTGATCATGTGATCAAAATTGAGACGCTTGGCAACTGACTTATGAGGGTCGCAGTATCGCCTTGGGGTCACGTGATCCCCTTTTGCGACCTTCTGACCAGCAAAGTCAACGGATTCACTTAACAACCGTGTTACTGCAGAGAATCCTTTAACAACTGTGGCAAGCCAGGTCTTAAAATGGAGCAAAAGTCACTTAACAATAGAAACTTTGGGCTCAATTGTGGTTGTAAGTCAAGGACTACCTGTATACCTATAATGCTTATCCTGGACTGAACCTTCACCCTTATAGATATTTGTATGAAAGGTGAAAGGTGGCCTGGAGGTGGATCTCTCGCCTCACACAATCAGGAGGCTGTGAGTTTGATCCTAGGTAGAGGCAGATATTTCTCTCTCTGGGCTCAGTGAGAATAGATCTGCTGAACCAAACTCCGCATTGGTGACAGGAAGGGCATCTGGCCAGGAAACACTCAGCTCCATTCGGTTACACAGATTCTACCCACAAAGGATTATGGGGTTGTTAAAAGAAGAAGAAGAAGAAGAAGAAGTTGATATATATGAAGGCGAAGGTTCCTTCTCTGAGCTTGTGGATATATGATGTGGTGGTAGTAGTAGTAGTAGTAGTAGTAGTAGTAGTAGTAGTAGTAGTAGCAGCAGTAGTAATCTTTTACTTTGTCCCTGTTGTGTGATTGCTTTAAAAAAAACCATCCTAAAAATAACTCCGTCCAGGGCCTGCTAATATCAAGGGGGGTCTGTTGCTTTTCACATGGGTCCCTCCTATCTCCCTTCCAAGGGAAGTAGTTGGCGTTCAGCCTTCCAGAAAATAGAAGCATTTGTATTTATTTTATAAGTTGTCTGAAGGGGCAGGGAGAGTCAAGTGAAAGGATAGGCAACCAGGTTAATCCCCTCCTATCCTGGCTTGCAAAGAAGATCTGATAATTATTACGGCTACGGTTAAGCGAAGGTTTTTCTGTCGCTATTGTTTACAGTCGCATTTAATTTTGTTGTGGTTGTGGTCGAGGGCCTGAAGCTGACACGCTGGAAAGATGCAAGGGAGCGTAAAGAGGACCTTAAGGATCTTGTCATTCGTAGTCATTAAAACCCACCATTGATTTGTTTTGTTGAGGAGATGTTGGAATTATATTATCTCGTTTCAATTTTCTAAGTGGACGTGGAGTTGTAAAGAAACTCAGCCCTTCATAGACTGTTGAAGTGCCTGGCTTTGACCATCGAAACCTCTGGAAACTGTAGCGGTGAGGCGACAATATTGAAACTTCCCTGAAAAGAAAAAATCTTGGCGGTCAGAGTTACTACGGAAAAGCTGGGGTGAGTTCAGAAGTGAGCCTGAGCCTTCATGCTAACCTATACAAGAGAGATCTGTGATTTAAACTATAATTTGTATGTTGGGGTGGAATGGTGGGGTCCTCGGTGCTCCCTGAGCTGGGTGGTTTCCTTGCAGACGTTTCTTCATGCTAGCCCTGATGCTGTTAGCTAGTGTGGCCATGAAAGGTCTCCAAGAAAACCACCAGGCTCAAGAGAGGCATCAAGGACCTCACGAGACTCCTGTCTTTCCTAAGATCTCTTCCCGCTGGGCACATCCTCTCTGTGGCAACCTGATACAACTACACCCTGCTATAATTTGCATTCATCCTGGGAGAAAATTTTCAACCTTCTTACTTAGCTCATATGCCCAACCGTCCCTTAACTGAGTTTTCCTGACCCGTGAGTTAGCCTTTTCTTTCTCACTGGACGTAGATGTTCACTTTGTACTGTTGCATCTTCCATGTCTCCGCTTAAATGGAGGCATTTCCCTGCCGTTTCTTCTCTAAGCCAGGGGTGTCAAACTGCAGGGCCCTGGGCCGGATCCTGCCTGTGGGGGGGCTTAGATCTGGCCTGCAGGGCTGGCCTGGAAACATGGTTTCCCCCCGCTCCCCGGCTCTGTTTTGGCTGGCCAAGGGCTAGCAAAACAAACCCAGGACAATGTTTTCCGTTTGTTTCCCCTTTTGCATTTGAGCCTGCAAGAAGGGACAGGAAAGGAGAAAGGGAAAGAAGGAAGACAAAGGGAAAAGAAGGGAAGAGGGGAAGGAAGAAGGAAGGAGAATGAAGAGGAAAGGAAAAAGAAGGGAAGGAAGGAAGGAAGGAAGGAAGGAAGGAAGGAAGGAAGGAAGGAAGGAAGGAAGGAAGGAAGGAAGGAAGGAAGGAAGGAAGGAAGGGGATTATAATGAGAGGGAGGGAGGGAGGGTTGCAGGAACTGGGCCTGGCTTGTCTAGGGAAGAGAAGGACCAGGACATGATGGCAGCCTTCCAATATTTGAGGGGCTGCCCCAGGGAGGAGGAAGGGGGCCAAGCTATTCTCCAAAGCATCTTTGAAGGCCAGACAGGGAATAAAGGATGGAAACTGAACAAGGAGAGATTCAACCTGGAAATAAGGAGAAACTTTCTGACAGTGAGAACAATCCACCGATGGAACAGAAGTTGCCTTCGGAAGTTGTGGAAGTGTCATCACTTGAGACCTTCAAGAAAAGACTGGGCTGCCCTCTGTCAGGAATGGTGTAGGGTCTCCTGCATGGGTGGGGGGTTGGACTAGATGACCTACAAGGTCCCAAACTCTGATTATCTGTTATCGGTCTGAGAGAAGTCCTGCCCCCCATGGCACGAGTGACGTGGACCTGGCCAGGCCCAACCCTGGTACGGCCCTCAATGAAACGGAGCTGGCGGCCCCTGGGGTCACCTTCCATGGCTTCTTGGAAGGCCCTGAATAGGAGGAGCAGAGATTCCTCCAAGGACGTTGGTGGAGATTCTCAGCCGTCCAGGTAGACCTTGACTTGCAACAGTTCACTGAGTGACTGTTCAAAGTTACAAGGGCACCTCCAGGGTCACGTGATCCAAACGCAGGCGCTGGGCCAGGGGCTCATAGTTACGACGGCCGCAGTCCTGTGAACATGGGGTTTTGCCACCTTCTGACAAGCAGAAGCCCAGCGGGAAGCCAGATTCGGTCGAACAACCATGCTATTCTTCCCTTAACTGCTGCGGCGAGAAAGGGTCACAAAATGGGGCAAGACTCGCCCAACAAATGTCTCCCTTAGCAGCAGAAGTGGTGGCAGGTCGAGGACTACCTGCAGTTGTCTCCAAGGTGTTTTTTTTTTTCAAAAGGCAACTGGGCTGTTTTTTTTTCCTTCAGGAAGAGGAAGAAAATGTTTCGCTTCTCCTTCCCAGATGCTTCATCGGTTCTTCAGATGAACGGATGAAGCTTCTGGAAATGAGAAGCAAAACATTTTCTTCCTCTTCTTCCTCAAGTCAGGAATAGAGTCCAGGTGCCTCTTGAAAAAGCACCTTGGAGGGTTCCTCCCCCCCCCCAAAAAAAGTTTTTTTTTTCTTTCTTTCTCACCAATTCTCAAAAGCTTCTCCTTGCACAACCAGCCCCGGAGCCTGTGGGTTTACTTCTACACTGATCCCTTTCCTGACCGCTGATCCGCTTGGTTTACTCCATAGTTACTCCTGCTCATGAAATGCAAAGGCAGGCGTTGCCCAGAACAGCAACTCTCTGAAAGGGGTGGGGGGTGGGGGGTGAGTGAGGACTTGTAGGTGCAAACACACTTGGCTATTTGCAAAGAGGAGGATGTAAGATTTGGCTGTGCAGATAGGCCTCAACTTACAATGGCCCCAGTCATAAGTCGAGGACTACCTGTGTAGACTGTGAAGCCTTTTCAAAGCAGGAAAAAACCTCTTGTTGCGCAGGATCCTTCAGGCCACGATCAACCGTTAATCTGTCTGCCAACCTTCTTCAGGCTATCCAAAGAAACGAGGCCTCCTCCTCCTCCTCCTCCTCTTTTGGGCTACAATTTGAAATCTTTTCTGGCCCTAATTTTCACGGGAGCGGAAACTTCTGGCAAAGTAGAAGCCCCCCCTGCCTCCTCCTTGGGAGGAAGAGCTGTCAGACAGACACCGGCAGCCCCACCAGAAATATTTCCCAGCACAGAGACGACGATGACTACGACTACTACAACTACGACTACTACTACTACTACCACTACCACTACCACTTCTCCTTCTTCTCCTCCTTCTCCTTCTCCCATGCCTTGCGATTGCCTCTTCAACCCGCTGCTGTTTTTCATTCTGCTGTCCGTGGATTTTGATCCGCCTTTCCTTCCCTTTGAGGGAAGCAGCCCGAAATGCCTTTGGGATTTCCTTGTTTCTTTCTGTGAAACGCTAACACAACTCACACGGGGCTGCAGAAGCCGTTTACCTTTCACAAGGCTCCTGATCATTAGATCTCCGGGTCCAGGAGTAAAGAGAAGGAGCTCATCACAAAAGCTTGCACACACACACACACACACACACATCCACCCAAATGTAAGGGAAAGCAAGGTCATTTTGCCTAAAAACAATCAACATTTTCCTCCTGCATACGTACAAAGGCAAAAGTCTTCCCAAATAACTTTATTTTAACCAGCACAGGCTGCAATGTTACACCAAAGCTGTCCGATTCCTAACCGCCGCTTCTCTAAGGGCTGCTGAAAATGACTTTTCTACCAGCAATTCACCCCCCGCCCCCCATCACTGCAGCAGCTGGAGACCCTCACAGACCTCCCCGTGTTGGCCCATCCTGGAGAGACGGTGAAAGAAGCTTGAATTTTAGAGAGAAAATACCTGCCCAGATGGATAAAGGAAGGGCCTCCTCAGACCCCTTCGGAGCAGCCGGGAAAGTCGGTCTCCCCCTCCTCTACCTCTTGTTCAGGCGTCTGTTCTTATTTCTTCTTCGTCTGGATGATTTATTGATGGGCCACCCCTGTTTCCATGATTTGATTTGCTTTGAGGCAGCATAGAATGCTTTATTTGGTTTTTGTTTTTTAAATAAATTTTTGATATGTTCAACAGTTTTGCCATCTATCTGGGGGGACCTTAGTTCCTAGATGGTAACAAGGTAATTATTGAATCGATAGACAAATAAATAAATAAATATATGACTAAGGGTACCCAGAAGTGGGGGGAAAAGGTGGTTTTTATTTGCTTTAAGCAGCATACGGTGCTTTTTCTATATAAAGTTCGGAGGAGTTCAGTAGTTTTGCAATCAATCTAAGGTGGCCTTAAGTTCCTTGATGAATTATCAGTGTAATTGATTAATCAATAAATAAATAAATATATGATTAAAGGGCCCCAGAAGTAACGTGGATTTTATTTGCTTTGAGGAAGCATTGTGTGTGTGTGTGTGTGTGTGTGTGTGTGTGTGTGTGTTATATAAACACTTTGGAAGTGTTCAGTAGTTTTACAATCTGTCTAAGGGCATTTAGATCCTAGATGAATTAGCAAGGTAATTAATTAATCAATAGATAAATATGTGAATGAATATATGATAAAAACACGGATTTTATTTGCTTTAAAGGAGAGTCATGATTTTTATTATATAAACTTTGGAAGCAATCAGTAGTTTTGCAATCAATCTATAGGCGGCTTTAATTCCTATTTGAATTAGCAATGTAATTGATTGATCGATAGAGAGATAAGTAAATCAATATGTAAGGGAGCCGAGAAGTAAAAACGTGAATATCTGAAGCATCATACACCCCACCCAAAAAAAGAAAGATTGCTGTGGGAGATCAAACCGATATGCTTCCTTACTGGCGTCGTGGACAGATACGAACTATGCATATCCCTCAGAAAAAGGCAAGAGGTATATTCCATCCTTACTCCAGCAGGAGGCTGCCCACGACTGTGCTACAGAGCAGCAAAGCCATTCCTGAAATATAGTGTAGCAAGCTCTGGGGGAGGGTGGGGGGGATGCACATTTAGTCCGAGGTGGGGTTTTGCAGGGGGAAACGTGGCCTTTCCAAGCTCCCTTGGGTCACTCGGTTGGGAGAACTCAGGAGCTTTTGGACGGTGCTAAAAAGGCTCTGGGAGCAGGAGGTCTCCCACTTTGTGGCCCCTTGAAGCTTTGCTGGCTGGGCAGTTCTGGGAATGGAAGCCCGCCAGGCTTCCAGTGGCCAAGGTTGGAGAGCCCTGTCTTGGAGGACGCTCTGTTGTCCCAAAAAAACTAATTTGGGGGGGCAGGGATAAGGAAAGTTGGTTATCTTGTTGGAGAGGAGGAAGGAATAGGGCCGGAATCTTCTCCTCCTGCATTCCGGCAGGTGTCGGTTGCAACCCCCCCCCATCCTTCCTTCAAGCGGGGGCTCCAAAACGAGGGCCCCGCCAGTCCACCGAAGGGAAGAGGATTCCCTGGCCCTGGGCTTTGCGTGAGAATGCAAGCCCCCCTCTCTCTCTGCCTGTCTCTGCTACCCAAACCTTTCCCCTCCCCTCCCTCCTTTTCCCCTCCAGCCTGAGTCTCCTCTCCTTTTCTCTTTTGGGGTCTTGGTGGTTGTTCCAAAGGAAGCGGCCCCCGTAAGAAGCCAAGGCTCCCGGAAGGGTTTCGAAGGTCACTCGTTGGATGGCTTGGTCCTAAACGGAGGCAACGGGTTCAAAATTCAGGACCAGGGAGCAGCATCGCCCAGGCCTTTTCCCAAAAAGGAAGGAAAGCAATGCAATGGCTGGGATGATCACCTGGCTAGTTGCCTCTGCTTTGTTGTACTGGTGGTTAGAAGGAGAAGTAAATTGTGTGGGGTTTTTTTGCTTTTGTTTTATTATTATTGTTGTTGTTGGTTAATCTTTAGTGAGATTCACAGCCTTTGGGGCTGGTTGGTGGCTCAACAGCTCGATTCCTAACCAAGGACCTAGGAAATGTTCAGGTAGCGTCAGAGGATATAAGCTGTTCCAAGTAGGGTGGGTTTTTTGTAGAATCAGGGTATTCAAGTCTGATAAATTTATTATTATTATTATTATTATTATTATTATTATTATTATTATTATTATTATTATTATTATTATTATTATTATTATTATTATTATTATTGTTGTTGTTATTGTTGTTGTTGTTGTTGTTGTTATTATGCCTGTGGATGAGCCAGGCATCGGTTGGGAGACAGGATGAACCTCTCTGGAGACAAGCTAAGATCAGCCACAGCCAAAGGCCAAGTGGCCAAAGCTGGCCTGCTGGGTCAGATGGTCCCGAACCTTTGTGAGCAACACAAACAAGAGTTTTGCCCCCAGGGGAAATGGGCGTGTGGCTGTCTCTAGGTCTGGCCCCAAGGCGCTGTAGGCCACGGAGTTTACAATTCTGCAGGTGTCTCTTCTGTGCAGTGGTGGGTGCAAAATCTGGAGAATGTGGGGGGGCACCAGAGGAAAACAAGGTGCTTCTGCCTCCATCCTGAATCTCCAATGGTGGGAATCATTTTGGTTTTTGTAACGCAAGCACATGAGAGAAAGGCTTCGGGTGGGGACTTTGGGGCCTTAAAGGAACTTTGGGGTTCCCTGGCGTCCCCGTGGCCGGTCTTTTGACCAAAGGGGACAAGGCTGTGGGAGGGGCGAACTCAGAGCGGGCCCACCACGCATATAAATGAGGTTAGCTAGCAGGCTGAGATCAAACACACCATTTTCAACATTGAGCCATTGAATTCCACAGGAACACGGTACCACCAGCCCCATAATCCTCCCACTGCTTCCCTTTCAGTTTGTGCTTCCTTGTGGCTTGTTTAGGAGCCAAGATTTTTGCAGCCGGGCTCCGTGTGGGTGAGAGGAATTAGATCCACCTTCCCATCCCAAGACAGATCACAATTCAGATACGGTACAACAGCCTGTAAAAATTGTAAATGCTATTTTTGCTTTTATTTTTTTTTAAACATATTTTTTTTGTGGTGATTTTACAAAAAGAAAATCAGTAATTGTTACTTTTTTTTTTACATTTTCTTTTTCTGATTATCAGCAGATCTTTCACAGAGAGCTGTTGTAGGAAATAACTCATTTCAGAAAGTTGAAGGTCTTGAAGGGGTTTAGCCACAGTAAAGCTAACATCCTGTCTTTTGGGACAGCTCCTTTGGGGGGGGGGGAAAAGAAAACAGAACAAAACCAAAACATTTTCGGCACACAAAGGCCCCGGTAAGCCAAGTCAACCCTGATTGAATTGTCTTTTTTTTATTTATCCTTTTTTTTTTTTTAATAATTTGCTCACTGCTATTTGGTTGCAGACCAAGTGAAATTTCCCCCCACTGGAAAAAACCAAAACCAAAACCAAAATTAAAATCACACCTCACATTCCCTTGCTGGCTGCTGGTGGCAGGTACAGGATCCGTATTCATTTATGATCACCAGTGCTCCTTCGAGGTGGCTGGGTTTGTAATCGACGTAATATTCCTGGGCCGACATGGCAGCCATTTGATGCATCGTCTGCTTTTGTTTCTGCTTCCGACGTTGGGTCACAAAGCGTTGCCTCAGCTGCCGGAGGCTGACCGGGAAACACTTCCAGGAGACGTACAGTATCAAAACCACAATGAGGAAGGAGAAGATGAGGGCCATGGTTCCCGTCACCACCTTGTGGATCTGGACGGCGTTCTCCGTCTTCTCGTTGGGGAGGGGCCGGGTCACAGCGTCCGTGGGCCCATCCCCTTGGCCCTCCTGCAGGTCAGAGTTCAGAGTGGAAGGGTTATAGCTGGCCGTCGGGCCACTCTGGTTGACCGCGGCCGAGAAGAGGTCGCCATCGCCATTGGTGGTGAGGTCCGTGGCGTCTTCGCACAAGTGGAAAGCATAGACGGCATCCAAGACGTCCTCGCCCTGGGCGTACTCGGGGGTGGCACAGAGCAAGCTGTTGTCGTAGCGGCCTTTAAAAGTGCTGAGCCAGGAGGCCAACGCGCAGATGTTTCGGCCGCAATCCCAGGCGTTGGCCGAGAGGCTGATGCTAACCAGGGACTTCCAGGAGCTGAGGATCCTGGGGTGGACGTAGGTGAGCCGGTTGGAGTCCAGTTGGAGGGACTGGAGGTGAGGTACACTTTCGAAAACGTGAGGTTCCATGTATTCGATCTCGTTGCCGGAGAGGTCCATTTTCTCCAGCTTCCATACCCAGTCCAAGGAGTTCACCACAAGGGTGACTTTGTTCCTCCGCAGGCAGAGGGAGTGCAAAGAGAGCAACCTGGGGAAGTGGGCCAGGTTGACTTTCACCAAGTCGTTGTGCTCCAGGTGCAACTCGGTGAGTTTGAACAAGCCCGCGAAAGAGTTGCGAGCCAGGCTCTTCAACTGATTGTATCCTATGTCGAGGAACTTGAGGCTGCGGCAGTCCTGGAAGATCCGAACAGGCACAAACTTGAGGGCATTGGACCGCATGTGCAACGTGGTGAGCTTGCGCAAGCCGTGGAACAAGTCCGGCTCCAAAGCCTGCAGATTGTTGTAGGATAAATCCACACTGCGCAGGTTTGGCATCGGCCGGAAAGTGCTGTTGGACAGTTGGGTGATCTTGTTGGAGCTCAGCGTGAGCTCTTTCACTCGCCGGAGCTTCTGGAAGGCGTGTGCCTCGATGGAATAAAGGTGGTTGTGATCCAGATACAGCCACGTGAGTTGCGTTAACCCGGTGAACTGTCCGTCACGCAGCTCCGAAAGGCTGTTGTACCGCAATGACAACCCCATCACGCTCGACAGGTTGTGCGGCATCTCGGTGAGATTCAGCGACTCGCAGTAGAGGAGCCTGCCCTCACACCGGCAAAGCTGCGGACACCCAGTGTGCACGGCTGGCAGCATTTTTAAAAAAAGACCCAGGCTACACAGGATCAGCCCTGGGGGCTTTTTCAGCAGCCAGTTTAAACAGACCCCAATGAGAAGGAAATCCATTAGCAAGAATATCCCCAGATGTGCTTGAGAAAGTCCATGGAATCTTTGAGTGGCCCCTTGCCTTTCTCCGTATAGATTCTACATCACCCCCCCACCCTGTGTCAGCAAAAGGGCAAGGGGACCGGCGCAGGCAGAGGCAAGAGAGTCATCGGGCCAAATCTTGGACTTGCTGGGGGCTTGTGGGGGGGGACGGGACATAAATGCAGCATGCAGAACTCCGTATTACAGCCTTTAAAGTTCAGAAGCCATTCAAAAGGTACACGAGAATCTGTCCATTTTTAGACACCGCCGCAAAGACGAGAACAATGATGGGGGGAGAAAACACCCCTCTCCAGGAGAGAATGAAATTAAAAAGTGCCTTACCCACCCTGTTCCAGAGATTGACAAGCTCCATTCAGCAGCTTCCTTTGTGTTGGGCTTAATGATATGCAGGGCTCAAAAAGAACTCTCTGTTGCTACACATTCGGACGCTTTCAGCTTTTGGCAGGGCTGGCAGGCGCACAATGTCTCTACTCCGCTTCATCTCGGAGGGCGAGAGGCATGTCCAGCTATCCTTTTCTTCCCCTCCTCTCCTTCCTGGGTTTTTTCTTCTTCCTTCCTTTCCTTTCCTCCTCCTTATTTTTTAAGCTGACTCCCAGCACCAAGTTTGCGAAGTACGGGGGGCATCACGGCTGACCATCTTTCCTTCCATTCTCTTCCTCTCTCCCTGTCCTTTTCCTCTGCAGTTCATACGGCGGTGTGGGGAGGGAGAGGGCTGGAAGGGGGGGGGAAGATGCACCCGAGAAAGATGGAGAGACCCCCCTTCCGAAACTCTGAGCAGCTCCCCGGGATCCGACCGTCTCTTTAGCGTCCGTCATTGGAGATGAACCGGGAGCATCTTTTGATTCCTCCGAGGCAGCTCAACATCCGTTTTCCGACTGGACGGGCTCCCAATGGCTTGTTTTTCCATCCTGGCTTCCCTTGGCTTGTCCAGACGACGCTTCTAAGAGCAGAGGGAGAAGAAGGAAGGAAGGAAGGAAGGGAAGGAGGGAGGGGAAGAGAGAGAGAGAGCGAGGCTTCCTTGCAGCCCAGCAGGAAGAAGCTAAGAGCCTGCAGAGGCTTCGCCTGCTCGCTGAGTGTCGTAAGCCCTTCGCGATCATCCCAACCTGCGCTGTGCTTCACAAGAGACGGGCAAAGGGAAAAAGGGGTGGGCATAAAACCAACATTTTCGTTGAACCAGGAACGGGGGATGCGTTGCTCGCCGAGGAAACGGGAGAGGCTCCTTCAGCCCTGCGAGCCGTTACCCCAACATAGGCACACACATGCGCCGCGGCACCCACCGAGCAACAGCTGCAGGAGCCAAAGGGAGCCAGCAACCCTCTTCCCACCCCGCTTCCCTGCTCTTTGTCTCAAGGGTCCAAGTGCAAAAAGGCAGGTTGGGCATTCGGACGTGGGCGACGGGGCGCCTCTCCCTTCCAGCCTCTCAGGAGCCCCCGCTTGCAAGGCTGCCGCTGGGTTGGGCGACTTGAGGGGAGACGCTGGACTTTTTCCATCCCGTTTTCACTTCTTCTGCACAAGCGTGCACAGCGTGCGTGTGTGTGCGTGTGTGTGCTCTCTCTCTCTCTCTCCCTCTCTCTCTGTTGGCCTTTTGTTTTGTTTTGCTGTCCTTGCACAAACGAAAGATGCTTGCAAATATGACAAGGTGGATTTGGAGATGATGCCTGTTGGGATTTTCTCTCTCTCTCTCTTTCTCTCCCCCTCTCTCTCTGTCTCTGTCTCTCTCTCTCTTTTAAAAAACGGTGTTTAGCATATGCTGTTGCCAGTGGCATCTTTGTGACCAAATTTGCAGGGATATATATGCGGGAGCGTACAATAGACGTATTCAGGCATTTAGGAGCCTGCGTTTATGAATCGGTCCACCATTCAGCGTAGTCTGTGTGTTTGTGTGTTTGTGTGTGTTTCAGAGGCGGCTGAGGACTCTCGGCTTCAGAAAGGGAGAATGAGACCGCCAGATTTCTAAAACTGTAGGGCTGTTTTGTTAAATGGACCCCAAAAAATGCTTGTCGCCTAATTCTTAACCGTCATTAGCTATAGAGAAAGCCGCCATGGACAATCTGTTGTGTGAGTCGTCCCCCCCCCCCCCAATTCTTTCATGACTTTGAGGAAGGCACCCCAGCTCCATTGCATGAAATCCACTCCTTTGGCCGTTTAGCAGGCATGCCTCAAATTAACCAGCCGGTTTAAGTTTAAGCAAGCCTGACCTCTCCCTCCGGACGCCTGGCGTTCCCTTAGGGGATGCTGAAGAAGACAATAGTGCCTTTCCCTTCCTGAAGGCTGCGGGGGTTTCTCTGCCCCCTCCACCCCCCCAAAAAAAGAGATCTGTTCCATTGAGGAAAATGGGATTGGAGACACGATCTGGTCTCTTAATGTCCTGCTGGCAGAAATCCTGACTTCCTTCCGAAAGGAATCGGTTGGGCTCAGGGGCTTCTGCTGAAAAACCAGGAGAAACGAGGGAGGGGGGGGGGGTAGGAAGGGACGGTCCATTGCCACTGCAAGGATTGGCAGCCCCCTTGGAAAATACAAGGCGGTCCTCGAGTTACATCCACGACGGAGCCCAACATTTCTGCTGCTAAGCAAGGCCTCTTGTGGGCTGAATTTCGCCCCGTGTTGTGACCTTTCTGGGCACAGTGGTTAAGCGAACCGCTGCACTTGTGAAGTTGGCGACACGGTTTTGTTAAGTGAGGCTGGCTCCCACCTTGACTTTGCACATCAGAAGGTCACAAAAGGGGATCCCGGGATGCTGTGGCCGTCATAACTGTGAGTCAGCGGCCAAGCCTCTGAATTTAGGTCACATGATTGTGGGGATGGTGCAACACGCGTATAAAAAACAGCCGTAAGTTTGATCGTGGGACTACAGGGCTGCAGCAACGGTGTGAAAAAGGGTCGTAAGTCATTCTTTTTCAGCACCATCGTAGCATTGAATGGTCACTAAATGAAAATGTTGTAAATCGAGGACCACCTGTAGAAGCAGTGAAAGCCCATCAAGGGAAAGCTGTAATTTATTTCATCCAGAAATACCATCTGGAAGATGCCGGTTCAAGACACCAAGAGGATGGTGTGGCTGCAGAAATTCATCAGATCTTAGAAAATCCGTATCATTTCATCATCATCATCATCAGAGTTGGAAGAGACTTTGGAGGTCCTCTAGTCCATCCCCCCCTTGCTCAAGCAGGAGACCCTATATACCATTTCAGACAAGGGGTTGTCCAATCTCTTCTTAAAAGTCCTCAAATAGGGAGACATTTTGGACAAATAAACTGCGATTGAACCTCCACAGATTCTTTAAAGCATACAGACGATAGAAGCTACTGGTTTCTATTCTGAAATTGTTGGGTTTTCAAATAGAAACTAAGGGTCCTATGCCTTCAACCAGGAAGGAATTTCTCAAGGAATTGCCTAGCAGCTGCCCAGGTGAAGTTGGAGATACTAACACAAAATCTATATCTCTATGCATACATACATAAATAAATATATACAGAGAGAGAGAGAGAGAGAGACTACAAGTCAATGTCTGCAACTTCATCTGGACGGAGAAACACAACATTAAAATATAATTATACATACACACACATAAATATACACACACATATACATACACACACATTTGTGTGTGGTGTGTGTGTGTGTGTGTGTGTGTATGGTATTTAGGTTTTTTCAGGTATTTTCCCACGTCTTATATTTGTGCTTTTATTATAGCGACGTTTCAGCAGAATCTCATCTGCCATCATCAGGCTTGTGTATTGTGTTCTTTTTAATCGTGTGTGTCAGTGATGTCGCTATAATAAAAGCACAATTATTAAGACGTGGGAAAATACCCGAAGAAACCTGAATACCATACATATAAATACCCGTGAAAACATAAGAAAACAAATATATATACATATAGATATACATATACATACATATACATATATACGTATATACCTGTATAATAACTTTGGATCTCACGTCACCTTCAGATTATTTTATAAATCAAAGTCCAGCTGAGCCACAAAAGACAAAAACTAAGATAATATAGAACACTGATGGCTAAACTTCCTGTTATCGCGTGACAAAAGTGTGCGCGCGCACTGCCTGCACCCATAATGCAATGCGCGTATAACTCTCTTGGCCGTGCGACCCCCCCATGCACGTGTGCGTGCCCCCTCGTGCCACATGCCTCTGCACATGCATGCGCTACCCACCCACCCACATGTGCCCCGCCCATGTGCATGCACAGCAGATACCCGACAATCAGCTGGTCGGTGGGGGATTTGCGCATGCGCAGTGGATCGGTTCCAGGCAATGGCTCTGCGTGCCACTTCCTGCACCTGGGCCATAAGTTCACCCTCATGGATATATAGAAGAACACACCGTCCTTCTTTACTCCCCGTTGCTTCTCTAGACTAGCAGGACTGAACTGTATCTCTTCTTCACAACGTTCAACCTTTTACTTTTTTAGATTTACTCTTGGGATTCAATCTTGCAGAAACGATATTATAGTTATTATTATTATTATTATTATTATTATTCTCTTTTGCACAAGAGAATATCCAGTTGCTTTTACTGGTATCCACCCGTTGGATTATACCTTTAATGTGAAATACTAAATAAACTTCAGAATTCTCTCTAAAGCAAAGAGTTGTGTGTTTTTTTTAAAAAAAGAAAAATGTGTAAGCAGTAAGAAAGCAATTAAAATAAATTTAGAATACTTTAATTATATAAATACAGACTGCTATCTCAGGATGTAGATACATAACACTTCATGTTCTAGGAGCTGCATACTAATAAGCCCCAAAACAACAACAAAATGCATATAGTTAATTTTAAAGTAAGCTAAAAATACGGTATGTATAGTTTTTTCTTGTTAAACATAGTTTCATCTTTCACATTAAGAAATTACATGACACCACCGGCACCATTTGGAGGAGTTTAACGGTGCTGTCCTGAATTAGTCAATGATCTGTTTGGGTAAAAATTTCCAGGTATATTTTCCCAAATGCAGCCACTAGATTTGGGGGGTTTGGCAGGGTGAACTAACAGTCATATCTAAGTCCTTCTGACACCCCAAGGAGATGAAATCTATCCTGGTAGTCCTTGACTTACAACCACAATTAAGCCCAACATTTCTGTTTCTAAGTGAGTTTTCCCCATTTTGCGACCTTTCTTGCCACGGTTGTTAAGTGAATCACTGCAGCTGTTAAGTGAATCGTGCAGTCGTTAAGCAAATCTGACTTTCCCTGTTGACTTTGCTTATTGGAAGCCAGCTGGGAAGGTCACAAATGTTGATCCCGTGACCCCTGGACAGAGTAACCGTCATAAATACGAGACAGTTGCCAGGCCTCTGAATTGTGCTCATGTGACCATGGGGATGCTGCAACGGTCGTAAGTCTGAAAAATGGGTCATAAGTCACTTTTTTCAGTGCCGTTGTAACTTCAAATGGTTGTTAAACGAACGGTGTAACTCGATGATTACCAGTGACGATCTTTCTTTCTGTCGAATCCAACTATTGAGGTCCACTCTTGATATAGAAGTTATTCCCAGGTTGCAAAGATATTGGAATGAAGCCTCCTTGGACGCAACAGCAGTGGCCTTAGACTTATATACCGCTTCGCAGTGCTCTACAGTCCTCTCTAAGCGGTTTACAACCTCTTGCCCCCAACACTCTGGGTCCTCATTTTACCCACCTCGGAAGGACGGGAGGCTGAGTCAACCTGGAGCCTGGTGAGAGTTGAACTGCCAAATTTGCAGTCAGCCGGCAGTCAGCAGAAGGAGCCTGCAGTACCGCACTCTCACCACTGTGCCACTGTGGCAATAGGGACATTTTGTGCAAAAATGCAACTTTTGTTGCAAGCATAGTAGCATATCCTGCCCGAAGCTGCTTTCTCGGCTTCATTTGATTAGTCAAGTACTGTTTTTTTGTTTTATTAAATTTACAATTAAAAACATATCGACATCACATACACAAAATTGTTTTTCTATGACTCACGATGTTTCAGAATTAAAAGTACCCCAATATATAAGCGTAAGAGGATTTCCCCATGCTGGCTGTGGAATTCTGGGAGTTGAAGTCCACACATCTTAAGGTTGCCCCAAACCCTACACCATTTCAGACACTGACCGGTTGTCCAATCTCTACAAAAGCCTTGTAGGTACTGAACATTTTCAGCCTTTGCCTATAATTCCAACTTCTAGGCAAGAGTCAGAACTAAAGGACTCCTACCTCGTTTGTTTGTTTTATTTTTTAACAACTAATTGACATTTCTCTCTCTCTCTCTCTCTCTCTCTCTCTCTCTCTCTCTGTCTGTCTGTCTGTCTGTCTGTCTGTCTGTCTGTCATTCTCACCCCATATACAAACCAAATTCTAAAGGTGACATGTGGAAATTGAAAAGTTATCGCGTGTCACTTACAGGAATTGGGTATATCTAGGTATATCTTTTAAAAAGGGAATAGGGTGACATGATAGCAGTCTTCCAATATTGGAGGGGCTGTCACAGAGAAGGGGGCAGGAAGTCAATCTATTCTCCAAAGCACCTGAAAGCAGAACAAAAATCAATGGTTAGAAACTAACCAAGAAGAAAAGGGACCTAGAACCACTGAGAATTTTCCTGAAAGTAAGAACAATTAATCAGTGGAATGGCTTACCTTTGGACGTTGTGGGTGCTCCATCACTGGAGGCTTTCCAAAAGAGACTGGACAACCCTTTGTCTGAAATAGTATAAGGTTTCCTGCCTGAGCAAGGAGTTGGACTAGAAGACCTCCAGGGTCCCTTGCAGCTAGCTCTCTTACTCTGTATTCTGTATTCCGGTGATATCTGAGGACTAAAGCTCTCCACTCCAATATAAACCATCCCAGTTAGCACAGGTGCCATCTTGTGGGTTTCAAAATTCCCACAGGTTGTGCCTTACAGTTGTTATGCATTGTCAGATATAATGATTGCACTTGCACAAATTCTACCATGTCGATGCAAACAGGAAATCACATTACTTTGTTTAAAAGGGGGAAAAACAAAAGAGAGAGAGACTTGAATGTATAAAGAACAATTGATCTTTTCTTGCAGTGTAATGGATCACACACTGTTTGAATCTTATTTCCTGCAGCAAAATATATCTGAGAAAGAGTTTTGTGCTCTACATAAAGGTCTGGAGTTTTCCCAAGAGATCTCTTTTTTCCCCATACTGAAATGGCAAAGAACAAGCAAAAGGCATTATAGATAGCTAGGAGAGCCTACACTGGTTTGTAATATAAATAGCATAAACAATTTCACATTTGCAGGATAATTTCTATTAGTGTCCTATATCAGCACTTTTCAAATTTGGCAGCTTCAAGGTGGAGGAATATAATCATATATCTCACCACCCTCCAAAACCCCAACAACTCTGCTCGTGTTTAAGACTGAGGGAGGCTACAGATTTGAGTTGACAATTGATCTGTCAATCCATAGTTCTCCTGTTGACGAAGCCTTGCTACTTCAAAAGAAGTAGAAAATGTTGAAATGGTTGTTAGTAGTTTACAATGAATGCTAGGCTTTCGTTTGGAATGTGAATAATAAGAAAACATCAGGAAGGAAGGAAGGAAGGAAGGAAGGAAGGAAGGAAGGAAGGAAGGAAGGAAGGAAGGAAGGAAGGAAGGAAGGAAGGAAGGAAAGCAAGCAGAATTCCTTTTTCTGGACATATAAAAGGCAACATATCAGAGGTGAAAATGTAAACTCACAGAGGATTTTAAATCAGAAATAGGATGAGTTGGACTCATTTCTGGGGCGATTCTCAGACCATCTACCCGGTTGTCCTCAAGAACTTCACATATTTGTGAGTCGGAACCCAACTCCTTTCCCCGGGTGCCCCAACCCTTAGATGGTTCGTGAGAATGGATCAGTGCCTAAAAAGCTAACTCGCTGAAGGGTTTAATGTGACAAGACAAGTAGCAATGTGAGTACTCAAATTCACAAAACTGAAAATAACATAACACCTCCCAAGTGCCGTTACCATTTGGGGGTTTACATGTGCTGTGCCAAGTGGAGCTGTGATCCCACACAAGTGGCCTAATAAGGAAAGAAAAATGCAAATAAGAAATAAAGTGATGAATATCTGAAATAGGATGGCGTCAGGCTGCAGATTTACAGGCTCCAACTCTTCAGTCCTTTACAAAGAACATCCTACTCTATAAAGTTTGTGCTAAGAGGTGTTGTTACGGTGTACGGGACACACAGTTGTCCTTCAGGTGGTCAATTCATTTGGGATGACAATTTGAATGCCAAATGTAAGAGACGGACAACCTAGAATGCGGCCGTTGCCACAATGCTGACTTCCAGTTTCTTTCTGGGTCCAATTCAAGAGGCTGGTCCTCTCCGCTTTAGAGCCCTTCCTGGCAGAGGGCCAGGTTTTCTGCAGGACCCCCTTTTGCCTAAGGACACCCACTCCTTCTCCCAGGCCATGCAGGGTGAGCAGCCCCTTCCTCTAAATGTTGCCTTCTCCTGGGAGCTAGGAAGGGAGCCTTCCCTGTGCCAGCCCTTCCCCTGTGGAACTCCTTGCCACGTGAGCCTTGGTACACCTGTGCCCTTCTAGCTTTCTGGGAAGCTTAGAAGGCCTGGATCCCCCTCCAAGTGTTGCCATAAGATGAGATCCAGGCGCGCCAGAAATTTCACTTGGTGTTTTTTAGTTTATAGTTTTAATAAAATGATTGTGTATGCTGTTTTAACTTGTGATTGGGAACCACACAGTTAGAAGATGGGCAGCTATATAAATGTTTGGGATGGATGGATGGATGGATGGATGGATGGATGGATGGATGGATAGATAGATAGATAGATAGATAGATGATAGATAGATAGATAGATAGATAGATAGATAGATAGATAGATAGGCAGGCAGGCAGGCAGGCACCTCTGCATCATCAGAGGGTGTCCAAGCTGTACAATATTGTGGGTGATTGGAGTCTTATTTCTGAAATTTTCTACGATGTATACAGAAAAACACTTGGGACTATTTGTGATCTAGATCAGTTTCACATGTTTTCATTTGGAAATCCTGGTCGGTCTGGTCAACATTTTCTCACAAAAGTTGCCTGTCTAAGTAAGTTTGCTTTCAAAGTACTTATTTCCATGCAGGTAGTCCTCACAACCATTTGTTTAATGACCGTCTGCAGTTACAATGCCTCTGAATATTGCGATTTATGGCAGTCCTTGCACTTATGGCCATCCCAACACCCTGGGGGGTCATCAACATTTGGGCACAGGGCAACTGTCGTGTGTTGACACCCGTTGCAGCTTCTCGGAGCCATGTGATCGCCCTTTGTGACCTCCCCAGGGGGCTTCTGACAAACAAAATCATTGGGGGGGGGGGGGAGCTGGATTCACTTAACGACCACATAATTTGCTTAACAACGATGGCAAGAAGGTCATAAAATTGTACATTTAATAGTAGTTCCAATTCCAACTGTGGACATAAGTCGAGAACTAGCTGTACCTATGTCACACATTTAGCTGTAGAGGTAGTCCTCGACTTACGACCACAATTGAGCCCGAAATTTATGTTGTTAAGTGGGACATTTCTTAAGTGAGTTTTGTCTCATTTAACAGCATTTCTTGCCACAGCCTGTTAAGTGAATCAGTGTGTCAACTAAAAAAAAATTACTTTGGTCTTTTTAGTTGCCAGCAGAAAGGGAGTGGAGGAAAACAGTGCATTCCTTAAATGTCTCAGATAATTCCTAGGCAGCCGAAGCTTCTGGCGCGCAAGATTATGACTGGAGAGCCTGATGGATGACTCTTGGCCATGGACGTGTCCCATTGGAGAATAGACATCCGGGGGTGAGGGGAAGACCAGGGTCAAGGGGGAAATGAGTGATGTGTTTTAGAGTCGGCTGCATCCAGGTAACGCCAACATGGTCACTTCTAATAAATCCATTTTCTTTTCTCTGAGAGATGCGGCTAGAGACTTAGGATATGAACAGGGGTGGATTTGTTGGAACCCTGAGACAGTGCAGTTGTTGAGTTAGTAACATGGTTATTAAGTGAATCTGGCTCCTCCACTGACTTTGCTTGTCAGAAGGTCACTAAAAGCGATCCCATGACCCGGGAACAATGCAACCGTCATAAATGCGAGTCAGTTGCCAAGTGGCTGAATTTTGATCACTTGGCCCCAGGGATTCAGGTGTGAAAAAAATGGTCCTAAGTCACTTTTTTTCACTGTTGTTGTAACTTTGAACCGTCACTAAAGGAACTGCTATAAGTCGAGGACTCCGTGTGTTTTCTGCCCAACAATCAGAGGCAAATCCAAAGGCCAATTCCTTGGTCTCAAACTTTAGATCTGGTCAGTACTTCACAAAATAGTGCAGATAACAGGCAATCAGAGTTGTAAGGGACCTTGTAGGTCATCTAGTCCAACCCCCCGCCCAAGTGGGAGCCCCTACACCATTTATGTTTTGTTTGTACGTTACCCCACACCAGTATGTTTTGGTGAAAGGGGAAATTGGTGGAAAATAAAATCCCACTGAGGTTTGGGTAGGGAAAATGTATTATAGGTGTGAAAAGCTTTTTACATGTTAGGTGTTGTTGTGTTTTTCTTTCGGTTTAGCATATAAAAAATTAACCGATTGTCGTGGATGCCTCTTGTGTGTGGATACTTCTCTGGGTAGTAAATGTTTTCTCCTTTCTATGTGACTAAAGCATAGAGGGAGATGAATCAACCTCTCATTGAAACTATCACTTTTTTTCCTTTATTGATCTGAAAAGTGGCAGTGTGTATGGTCTTAGCACTACATTTTTTAATGCACATAACTGATTTTTTTAAAAAAAATAATATGTAACCTATTTGTCCCTCCAATTGATCCACTAGATTTAGAGAAATTGAAGCCTAATTCCCCACAGATTGTATACGACGGTGGAAATAGATGTTTTATGTCTTCCCAATAATATATGTAAGAAAAGCCTTTGCCATCCCTTTCTGCAGGAATTGAAGAGAGCTCAGAAGAAACATCAGGGCTCTTAAGAAGGTGGGCCAGAATCTGCTTCAAGATCTGGGTATGACTCTCTCGTTTGCAGAATAGGCTGCCAAATCTCCCTGGTAACATTTAGAGGACACGTCTACCTTTCCATTGGCGGCATGAGAGAGTTTCCAGGGGTGGGTATTCAGCCGGTTTCCAGGGGTGGGTATTCAGACCAGTTCTGGAGAACCGGTAGCGGAAATTGTGAGGAGTTCAGAGAACCGGCCAATCCCACCCCAGACTGGCCCCGCCACCCCCATCTCTTCTCTGCCTCCCATTGAGTCCCAGCTGATCGGCTGGGTCTCCTTTGGTTGCCCTGCCCAGGAGAAGGGAGCTGGAAAGCAGGTCAGTGGGGCGGGGAGGGGAGGGGGATCTTGCAGTATATCCTTCCCCTGCCACGCCCACCAAGCTACGCTCATAGAACCGGTAGTAAAAAATGTTGAATCCCACCACTGGAGAATTTGATTTAGTGATTAAGATACCAGTCTAGAAAGCAGGAGACTGTGATTTCTAGTCCCGCCTTAGGCATGAAAGCCAGCTAGGTGACTTTGGAACAATCACCTGGAGACCATGAGTTCAAGTCCTGCCCTAGGCATGAAAGCCAGCTAGGTGACTTTGGAACAATCACCTGGAGACCATGAGTTCAAGTCCTGCCCTAGGCATGAAAGCCAGCTAGGTGACTTTGGAACAATCACCTGGAGACCATGAGTTCAAGTCCTGCCTTAGGCATGAAAGCCAGCTAGGTGACTTTGGAACAATCACCTGGAGACCATGAGTTCAAGTCCTGCCTTAGGCATGAAAGCCAGCTAGGTGACTTTGGAACAATCACCTGGAGACCATGAGTTCAAGTCCTGCCTTAGGCATGAAAGCCAGGTGGGTGACTTTGGGCCCATCACTCTCTATCTCATTCCAACCCACCGCACAGGATTGTTACTGCGGGGAAAATAGGAGGAGGAAAATGTGTTGGATATATTAGCCATCTTGGGTAACTGGTGAAAATATAACTATCTGTGATGACCCAGGGTGGGATACAAAACAAACACAGTCACAGAAAACAGGTGAAACCCGTTTTATTCCTTCACTTTGCTTCCAAGCTCCAAATATCTTTGATGGAAGACAAAAAAAACTCCCACACAGTTACACAAAGAAGGGAAAAAGCAACACAAACCAGACAAGATAAGGGCTGGAGGACGTCCACAGGTAACACACACTGGGAAGGACGCCAAACTCAGAGAGGAACCATAAACTAGAGATATTTCCATGCTTTGTTTCCAGCGCTCACCCGTATGCATGTCCGTCCTCTTATCCAGTTGTCACAGCTGCAGCCCATGAAGAGGATCAAGGCCCTTTCCTCCCCCCTAGACCAGGCCATTCACGTCTCTCCCTTATCCTCTCCTCCCTGCGTGCCCTAGGATGGAGAGGGGATGGGCCTGGGTCCTCCTCTGACTGCCCAGCCGGCCTCTGCCCTTCCCCATCCTCCTCCACCACCTCCCCTCCACCCACCTCCCCTCCCCGTCCAGCTGTTCCTCCTCTGACTCAGTCTCCACCAGGGGCAGGACAACTATCCCTGTCAAAGGGTGTTTTCAAACGTTGACACCGTCTGATTCAGGCAATTCTCTTGTACAGCCGAAATGGCCACCTCCAAAATCAATTAATGGGTCTGTCATGCAATAAAATAAACTCAAATAAAAATCCTCCCCACCCATCCCCCCATCCCAGGAGACAAGCAACCTTGGGCTCCTTCATTCCCAAGAGAGAAGAAGTCATATTCCCGTCTCTTCTCCTCCTTGTTGATCTCGAAGTGGTAAGCATGGCTTCGCTTTCATAGTTCGGAAATTCTTCGTGTGGTCTAGTCTCTTAGTCGGTGTAATCTAATGAAAAGAAGGACTAGGGGTGACATGATGGCAGCCTTCCAGTATTTGAGGGGCTGCCCCAAAGAAGATTTGGGAGTCCAGCTGTTCTCCAAAGCCCCCCTGAAGGCAGGACAAGAAGCAACGGATGAAAAATAATCAAGGAGGGAAGCAGCCTGGAACTAAGGAGGAATTTTCTGACGGGGAGAACAATGAATGGGTGGGATACCTCGTCTCCAGAAGTTGTGGGGGCTCCATCACTGGAGGTAGGATCTGGAATGGCCTGGGATGGTTTAGGGTCCCCTGCCTAAGCAGTGAGTTGGAGTAGAAGAGCTCCACCAGGCCCATTCCGAGGCTGAAGTTCATTTTCACCTCCGTGTGATTCCCTGAAGAAGATCGTCTCCATCTGGGGTCTTCCCAAGTGGATCTTTTCATCAGTTCTTTCATAGGCTTGGTTTCTGGGCTTCCTAGTCTGCATTAGTTTATTTATTAAATGACTCACAGGATCGGCACCTCGCCTGTTTTACTGATCCACGGGCATCAGAAACGAGAGTGAGGACGTTTGAGTGCAAGCACCACAAACCGTGGTCTTTCCTGGGCTCACGTTTTCTAAACGATATCCATCAGCCTCCCTCCACCAAGACGGAGCCTCAGAGGGGATTTTAATTTCCCTTTGTGGCTGGCAGTGGACAAACCGTAGTCTTTAATTTCCAAATTCGATGGACCACCGTGCGTCTTATGAAAGGGATCATTTAAAGGAAAAAGAATTGGTACACGGAAGTTGACACCAAGTTAGAGGTTTTTTTTTCTTGGTTTTGTTTTGTTTTCACTTCTGGAGCACTGCTGGTTTTTGATGCACAATCCCTCTGAAGTGGGATTTTATAGAAAGAGTTTCAGAAGAATCGGGAGACAGTCCCAATTAAGATTAGAATAGAACAGAGTAACAGAGTTGGAAGGGACCTCAGAGGTCTTCTAGTCCAACCCCCTGCTCAGGCAGGAATCCCTACACCACTTCAGACAAATGGCTGTCCAATCCCTTCTTAAAAACCTCCAGGGATGGAGCACGCACAACTTCTGGTGGCAGGCTGTTCCACTGGTTAATTGTCCTCTCCTTCAGGAAATTTCTCCTTAGAACTAAGGAGTTGCTAAGAACTAAGTTGCTTCTCTCCTTGTTTAGTTTCCACCTCTTAGCTTCTTGTCCTGCCTCCTCAGGGGCTTTGGAGAATAACTTGACCCCTCCCTCTTCTCTGGGGCAGCCCCTGAGAGATTGGAAGGCTGCTCTCCTGTCACCCCTAATTGGCATCAGCATGGCATTTGGGCCCTTCCTTCTCCCCACAACAGATAAAATACTAATTTTCACCCCCCCCCCCAGGGTGTCAAGGTCTATGTAAGTGCTATTCACTTTCACATTGTTGCTTCATTAACAGATTGAAAGTGCGATTCTCCATAAGCTGCAGATTTGCTCATTCAGATGTCCTCTTTATTTAGACAAGGTGCCAAATGTGCATCCATTCACAGAGATATACAGGGTTTTTTGGGTTTTTTTAATCACCAGCAAGCTTCCAAGACACAATTGCAAGTGCAAGCAAGCAGTTATAAAAATCTTGTGAAATCAGTGACCTACATGTAAATGAAGGAGTGGTAATTGGATCACTGTCATCTTCAGTATTATTAATATTATTATTATTATAATCTTTAAATTATAGGGTGTTCTGATTTTCCATAATCTTACACCAGGACCTCCCCACCAAACACCCGCCAAGTGGTCTATTAACAATGCCCGCTACCTGGGTCCTTTAAGTGTTTCTCTTTTAGTGAGGCCGCCTCCTGTCAAAAGGCCCTGCTGGTCTAGGTGGGAGTCAGGTTTCCACACAATAAATGAGGAGGGGGACAGACACAGCGGGGAATCTTAACTCTGAAAAGGAATTGCACCCTCTCATGTACGGGATAAAATGTCATCTCCTGGTTTAGCAACATTGCAATAGCCCTTGGACTTATATCCCGCTTCACGGTGCTTTCACAGCCCTTTCTTAGCGGTTTACAGAGTCAGCCTCCGGCCCCCAACAATCTGGGTCCTCATTTGACCCACCTCAGAAGGACGGAAGGCTGAGTCAACCTGGAGCTGATCAGGATGGAACTGCTGGCAGTGGGCAGACTTAATCTGCAATGCTGTACTCTAACCACTGCCACCACCACAAAGGAGAATGAGAAAGGGGATTAAGAGAGGAAGGAAGGGAAGGGAAGGGAAGGGAAGGGAAGGGAAGGGAAGGGAAGGGAAGGAAGGAAGGAAGGAAGGAAGGAAGGAAGGAAGGAAGGAAGGAAGGAAGGAAGGAAGAAAGAATAGCACTTAGACTTATATACCTCTTCAC